>NW_009721313.1:0-54916 GCF_000703405.1 Apaloderma vittatum
CCCCTCTACTCTGCCCTGGTGAGACCACACACGGAATACTGTGTCCAATTTTGTGCTCGCCAATTCAAGAGAGCCAGGGGACCTACTGGAGAGAGTCCAACAGAGAGCTATGAGGACAATTAAGGGACTTGAACATCTCTCCTGTGAAGAGAGACTCAGAGAACTGTGGCTGTTTAGTCTTGAAAAAAGAAGGCTGGGAGGGGGTCTTATTAACATATATAAATATCTGAGGAGTGGGTATCAAGCAGAAGGGGCCAGTCCCTTCTTGGCTGTGCTCAGTAGTAGGACAAGGAATAATGGGGATAAGCTAGAACATAGGAAGTTCCACCTCCACATGAGGAGAAACTTTACTGTGAGGGTGACAGAGCCCTGGCACAGGCTGCCCCGAGAGGCTGTGGATTCTCCTCCTCTCGAGACTTACAAAACCTGTCTGGATGTGTTCCTGTGTGACCTGCCCTAGGAGATCCCGCTCTGGCAGAGGGGTTGGACTAGGTGATCTCTAGAGGTCCCTTCCAACCCCTAAGATTCTATGATTCTACAGGAAAGCCATAGTCCCAGCAAGAACTATATGATTGCAGTAATAGAAGGATTTTTAATATTAAGCAGAACTACAACAATTTGTATAAATTGGCTTGGAACTACAAACAAACCCCACACCCCCAACAATCAAACAACTATTTGCCTGTTCCATAGTTCAGAGATAGCAGTCAAGGACAGAGAGGTGTCTATATTTTTATTAGATATCATGTATTTGATATATTCTGATTACAGGTCACAATCTAATGAGTGAATTAAGGAAAAAATGTTACAGGAAGCCCCTATTTTAATGAGATGATGGAAAATGGTACCACAATAATGAAGCATGAGTTAAGAAACTTGCAAGAGCTAACTTTGCTCTGTATTTCTTTTTATTTTAAATTAACAAGACATCAGCATTGCTGCAAGGATGGTTATTTGCTAGTATTTAGTTAAGAATTGAAACAAGAATGCCTGCATTGTTAGAGCCCGGCTGTTGTCACTGGATAAGTGCAAGCAAATAAAGTGAGAGCAAAGGCATATTTTAGCCTGCTGCAATTATTTGGTGAAAATGATTCAGAGCGTATCTAAGTCCTCAGGGGTGGTCAGGGGAAAATTATTAAGTATATGATGCTGTTACATAAAGCATATCTCTGAATTCCATGCAAAGATAGTTACAAATAGAAGTCTTGCATAAGATCTCAAGGAAGCACTGCAGTAGACTGACACCATTCAGCCAGGATTACCATCCCAAAGCACTGTTCCTGATGTTTTCATGTGCTCACACAGGCCACTCAAAGACCAGTTGAATGCAGGAGATTTTTAATGTGTTGAGATGATGAATAACGCTAGTTAATATTTTTATGTCAGAATGGTGTGAAAGTATGCCCTTAAGAAGCTCTGGCAACAGCCCTGTGGCTTGATAATTCCACATGAAAAATATTAGTTGCAAGGAAACAGAGCAGACCTTTGCCAACGTTGTTGTTTTTGTTGTTGGTTTTGTGGGGTTTTTTTCCTCCTGAGGTTCTTTGTAGCAACAAGAATCTTTGCAGGAAGCTGAGACTGCTACAAGGTCAGACAAAAAGCATCTGAAAGCAGGATTTATTTTGAAGTGAACTGAATGACTAATTAGATGATCGATATACAGCTTGGAGCAAAGTATCTAGAAGGAGCCAAGACTCTATTCTAAACTGAGAATTTGGTTGGAGTCTCAAAACAGAACAGAGATTTGCAAATTTTTGTAATGAAGCATCAGACCTTCAGCACAGGTTGTCCAGCTTCTGCAGAGTCAGTTGAAGTATATCAGTGCACACCAGCTGAAGATTTCTCCCATGGACTTGTAGCAACAGAAGCATGGACGAGAAGATAAATTGGCATGCCAGGTTTCCTTTTTGGGAGCTAGTTTATCTGGGAGTTAAGAGAAAGCCTTTTAAACATGGAAAAAATTAATGAACATTAAGCACCAATTAAAGCAAACTTAAAAATGGATGATCATGCCTTTCACTAGTAGTTCAGATATAATGTGTTGTTATTTTTCTTTCAGAATGCTCAGTCAAAAGAACTGAATTAAGAAAGGAAAGCAAAATAATAATAGTCTACTTTGATTGTAAATACTAATTTCTACATCAAAGGCACCATTTCTGCTTTTAAAACTAAGTAGAGAATGTTTTTGTAGACTTTGTATTTTTTACCAAGCCTATGTTTTTCAACTCCAGCATTCCAAAACCAATTCCATTCTTCCAATATGTGGTCTTTCATCACACTATTGACTTTGAGAAAAGTCTTTCCAACATTTCAGAAATTCTATCGTAGAATAAATGGCTACAATTACAATAACTGGTTCTTCTAGCCTATGTGGGTTCATGTTTCTGATAGCTGAGGAGCAAACATTTTTATAGGTTGAGGGAGAAGAGTGACACATTCAAGCTGTGATACATTTCATTACCCAAGATTTCATCATGTTCATTAGGCCTTGATATTAAAGTTTCTTATAAAACTGAATGTGCTTCTACTGAATAGATACAAGAGCATTTGAAGACGAAAACATATTTATTTTTTTTTAAGTAACATAGAAAGTTACAAGTTGCATATGTTCATTTTTTAGGGTAAGTCGAAAGCCACTGTTCAGTGAAACATTAACATGGCTTTAGGGATGGTAAATCAATATGATTATTAATTTTCACATGTTCACTAGAGGTCCTTCACGCTGGAGATGTGGGACAAAAAGCCTCGTTACATACATTCTTTATAGCTCCTGGTAGAAACCTCATGACTACAATTTTACAGCATGACTTATTTCTTCCTAATCATAACAGCAAGGAAAATGAAAAGTTCTGATGCTGGTTTGTTGGTTTGGTGTGCGTGTGTTTGTTTGTTTGTTTATTTATTTTTGCAATATCTATGTCTGAATCTACCAAAGTCTCTAGAATCCCTCCATTAATTTCAGTGATCACTGTTATCAGTGCATTTTAGGGGCTAATTTGATGGCCTAGCACTGCAAAATGACTTTAAAAGTTCTTTGTGATTTTTGATGTAAGTGCTGTTACTATTAAAGTTTTTTACTTATATACACATTTTTCCTAAATATGTGTCAAACTATGCCTAAGTGGATATTAGTGCCATGACTTTTTAAGGTTATTTGATGCTTCCAAGAAAAACAAATTGCTTTTTGACTTTTCTAACTATGTGGGATGAAGAAGGAAAAAAAGGAGACATTCCAAAAAAGCTATATCAAATTTCCATCTTGTAGCAATTTGCATACAAATTTTCCTGTAAAGTAACTTCTTCTTGCTGTAGTTTTGAATTTTTTTTAAACTGCATATAGTAGCTTACAAAGGAATAACATCGTGACAGAGAGGACCATATTGAGCACATTTAGCTAAATAAGTAAGCTCTCTGATCCCTTGTGGTGCCAAGATTTTCTGTTAGCACCATTTAGAGTTTAGAATATACTGCACTCATTTTTTTTGTTTATAGATTTACACACACACATACTTGCACAAAAGGCATCTATATGCAAATATGTATAATCTGAAGTAATGACCATAGTACATGGATAATTATTAATTCTGTTTGTTCTCAGTCTGAAATCTCTTATTCTGTAAGAGGAAGGTACGTCATCTAAAACTCAAAGTGAAACTGGTGTCTCTTATTGATAAAATAAACTAGTAGACTAGGTTTAACTTAGAGAATGGTATTAGTAATGAACACATAAAGGAAATGGTGTATGAACAACAGTCCCAGTAGTAGTATAAAAATGGTAGTTCCATGCTTTAGACTAGTCTAACTAGACTAGATTGCTTTCTTTCTTAGATCTTGTTAAACATTTATTCAGTATGATACTTATAGACTAACAACATTCAAGAGTCCTTCAGTTAATTTTTTGGTTAATGAATTGGGAAATTTTAGAAATGCACCATGAAAATATTAAAAATAAGTAAATTATGCTGGCTCAACTGACATTAAAGCACTGGAATGAATCTGTACATTACCTAGAAGGATACCTTAGGGAGCTCAGTGTATTTTTCTTATATACTGAAGTCACTGAATGCGAATTTTCTAGGAAGTTCTTAGTGCCATGCAGCTGTTGATACTCGAGGTAGTTGTAGTACAACTTAGATATTTGAATTCCCTTGTTCTTGGAGCACATGCTTAGAAGAAACAAATAAATTTCATACTACAATGGTACAGTTGCCATATTCAGAGATAGCTTCATGCTGCTTTGCTGGGACTACCACTTTAGTGGACTAATCAAGCTATTTTTCTCTATTTCATATGGCTCTAATACCCATGGTCAAGGGTCAAGACTCCTTATCAATTTTTTGGGAGTCCTGTGTATCTGACTTCATGCTGCTCTGAGCCCTTCCATAGAGAATTCTTGCAATCTCTCATCTACTGCTATTATGATCAAGAATTTCTGTTGGCACCCAGCAAAACGAGATCAAGAGAACTGAAAGCAAACTGCGAAAAATCTTTTAGGTAATCACTGTTGTACTTTGGTGGACACCTTGCAGGCACACAGAAAAAACTGTCTGAATAGCAGTTAGACAGTGCTGTTTATTTCGGCAGCTCAACAAGAACAAAGTTACAATCTTGAAGATATAGCAAACAATCAGCATGTGTCTGTTACCAATATAGGGGAGAAAACCTAAATCTCAAAAGAAAGGAGAAGTCCCAAACGCAGAGTTAATGCCAACTTGTTTACTTGAAACCTTTTATTGTATGAGAAGATCCGGATGTATTGCAGCTTTTTCTCACATCCAGTTATGTGAAGGATAATCCATTTTGTAACATTAACTTTTGGACATTGCATACCTGCCTTCGTATGCACCACTATTTGTAGTCATTTCATACTGGTTTTAGTTCCTTTCTAGTATTTACAGGAGCTTCATAATTTTCTGGTATGGTTCTTTGCAAAATTTCATGTAAATTCTTGTCATCAGAAAGATCTTTCCAAAACTAAAATGTTTAAAACCTTCACTTTGCTGTTGTTTTAGCAAATAATGATGCTCGGAGTTTAAATGAAGTTGAACAAATTAGTATTGTCCCCTTTAGAAGTGTAAAGAAAAACAAAGCCATAGATAAAAGAGATGACTGAGGAATTATTTTATATGATTATATATTTGAGATTTTTCTGTCTGTCCTCACTGTTTTGGATATGATTCCTCTTTTCCTCTGCTTGATTTCTGGCTGAATGTACTATTCAACTCCTGATGGTCTTATAAAGTGAATAAAAGAGGAAGTTTAGGTAACCTGATGAGGCTGTAGGTATGTACGATGAGGTCTAAGTATGTAGGTGTCTTACACAAGAAGCCTAAACAGCCTGGGGGAAAAACTTTTTTCTTTTTTTTTTTTTTCCCACACATGTGGGCTGAAGTTGTGCCAGGGGAGGTTTAGATTGAATGTTAGGAAAAAGTTCTTTACTGCAATATTGGTGAATCATTCAAACAGGCTGCCCATGGAAGTGGTGGAGTCACCATCCCTGGAGGTGTTCAGAAAACATGTAGACAAGGCGCTTTGGGATGTGATTTAGTGATCATGGTAGTGTTGCACTGACAGTTAGACTTGATGATCTTAGAGGTCTTTTCCAGATTTAATGATTGTACGATTCTGTATTCAAGGGAGAATATGTCAGGTAACTTTAACACATACCAGCCCATGTGTATGTTGTATTACATTTTAGGGAAATGTAGATCTCTGTGTTCTACCACACAGTTTATATAGTATAGAATTCACTAGTTTGTGTTAGCTGCATCTAGTGTGGAACTGAATAGATATAGCTGTTTATTATTTAAGATAACATCTTACAGAAATTAGTCCACAGAAATCAGTGGTTGCTGCCTAGCTGGTCACTTCAATGCATATATTCTGTCTTGTATATTCACTTTTGCATGAGCAAAATTGAAGTCAGCTGAAACTGTCATCCTGATGATAATTATAAGAAAATTTCCTCATCATATAATAATAAAGGGGAAATGATATTTTGACAGAATAATCATCAAGATAAACTTAGTACAGATTGAAACATGTCTAGGAAAATTAAGTGCATGCACCTGACAAATAGATTCGTTTTTCTCCAAACTAGCATTGCATTTGCTTACATATGGTGAAGAAAATCAGGAGACCTGTGGCAAAACAGGACCTTTTTCTCCTTTGGAGGTATTTGCTTGTAGAACAGGATATCTTGTATGGCATGCTAGAGATAGTAAAATTCAAAATACTTGTGAAAATAGCTCTGCATGACACACCTGAAAGCTTTTACACACCATGTGTTCCTATCTTTATTCTGATAGGAAAGTTCATGTCATAGTTACATAAAGGAAAGAAATTGGAGGACTAGGGGCTAATACTGTGAAGTGCAATGACAGTCTGCCTAAGAGTTGATATAAATAGTTAACACTGCTGGCATCTTTTTCTTCAGACTAATTCATTCTTCATCGGGATGGGGGGGGGGAAGGGGGGGGGGGGGGGAAAAGAACTATGTTTTCCAGGAAGTTGTTAGTAAGCAAAGGGATGGCAAAGTCTAGTGCACCGTCCTATAGATGAGTCACTTAGGAACTCGTAGGCATTGTCCATGTATATGGCTGTCGCTTAAGAACTTGAATATTTATAAGAAAGAATTATTTGTTTTCTCTCTGAATTGTGTAGTAAACTATCTCAATTTAAAATTACCATGGAGGGGTACATGGTTGCTTAATTTTGTAGTTTGATGATTATTAAAAATTACTAAAGATCATGTCCGACTTCTTGCATGGAGCCTAATTAATACCTTTTGTAATGAAATGTACAAGTAAACCTAGCATGATAGATCTTGACAGTTCACCAGTTTAATTTTAAAATGTGTGGGTCAAGATGTCCTTCCTTGGTGTACCTCTCGAGGCTGCATATTGCAAAGTTCTAGAGCTATACTTGATTTTTCTCTTAGGAACAGATCCTGAATTAGATTTGCTACCAGGTTATCCATGAAGGCTTCACTTGCGTGCTAGGAAGCACAGTGTACAAACTGTGAAACAGATCACCCTGTCTATAGTCTTGTCCTCCTTCTTTATGGTTCCATTACTTTCAAAGGATATGTGTGGTTTGTGGGTTTTTCCCTGTCTTGTTTTACACTTTACCATGAGAAGATGTTGCAGGGAAGGAAAAGCAGAATTTATGTGCTTCAGGCCTCCGAATTACCTCTCTGTTTCAGGACAATGTATGTCGAGGGTAATGCTAACTGCATGCATATAGGGGCAGCAGTAGTCTGTCTTCGGGAGGTATGCAAGACTTCTGATGTCTGGACTTCTTTCAGGAGCTTGAAAACATCCTTCTCTTTCTGAGTTGCTATGGCACGATGATGAAGTAAGTCCAGCCCCAAAGAGGATTTAGATCTTCAGCTCCATATTTACCCTTTGCTTGTGCACGACCTTGACTGTAAGAATTTTGTTTTCAGGTTTAACAGGAAAGCTGTGTTAACTGCTGTAGAAGCTGAGCAGTGTTGACATAGATTGAGATCTTCTGATGTGAAAGCACAAGCATTCGCTTACAGAAGGAGATCTGTAGTCTCTTCAATTTTGTGAGCTTGACAGTGAAAACTATGTTTTGTGTCTGCTGATTTCCCTTGCCTTGCCTTGCCTTGCCTTGCCTTGCCTTGCCTTGCCTTGCCTTGCCACGCCACGCCACGCCACGCCACGCCACGCCACACACTGTGGTTTTATCTATCTCTGATATAACTTGTCTCTTAGCTGTAACAAAGGAAAAGAGTGTCTATTGCTTGAGCTGCTGGCATTTACTAATACAGGATGACAAAAGCCTGATTAAGCTAAGAAAGGAGACCATATTAAGAATAAATAAAGAATGAGTTGAAGATAGATCCTTTAACCCTGCTCTTGTAACTTGAGGAAGAGACAGATGGGTAGCGTGCCACCTAAATCCATGGCTTATTTGCATCTCGCTGATAGTGATTTCTAGGCAACTACCAGACAGATGCTGTCCCCGTTTCTGTTTGT
Organism: Apaloderma vittatum; assembly: GCF_000703405.1. Lineage (NCBI taxonomy): Eukaryota > Metazoa > Chordata > Aves > Trogoniformes > Trogonidae > Apaloderma > Apaloderma vittatum. The sequence goes on from NW_009721313.1 coordinate 8,004, forward strand.
CCACTTCTAAAACAGGATGAAACCCAGCCAGGGGAGGGGAGCCTTTCTGCGTTATGTTATGCAAAGAAGGACTGTGAAAAGTTTCGATCATGAAGCAGTGCAGAGGGAGTAAAACGAAACGTAATGTCTGAACCAGCCACTGGCCTCGGCGGCACAAATGTCGTGAACTTTTTCTCAGCAGGTGGCACTGTTGAGCTTACCATGTTAGCAGAGCTACTTCTTCGCTAGATTTGTACCTCACTGCCCTCCCCCTTTTTTTTTTTTCTTGTAACAAACTATTTTATTTTAATATCATAGTGATGCATTCTGCATGTATCTCAAACTGCAAGTCATGACAGTGTCTTGTACCACTTTAAGTGCCGAGGGCAGCAAAAACTATAAAGGAGCAAGGTTTCTCACATTGGTCATGCTGGAAGTCCATTTCTTTCTGCTACCAGAATAAAAATAGTTCTGATTCTGGAGAGAAACTACTTGTATTATATTTTTAATGACTAATTCTATTCTTTAGTGGAAAGAAATTGCATGCATACTGATAGAATACATAATGGCATAGCAAACAGAGTTACTGAGAGAGTTTAAGATGGCTCAAGTGCCCTCTGCATCTCGCGCTGTGCTTCAGGTGCGAAGTACATCCTACAGGGAGACTTACATGGTTGTTATGAACGTTTGCCCCAGTCTTTTAAGTAGTTGCCTCCTAAGCAACCTACTGACAACACTTCCAGTGTCATTCTCCAGAATTACTAACGCATTAAATCCTTTGAAGACTAGGAACATGGTGGTTACTGTAGTTACGTTTTTTTAATTGCCATGCAGTGTCAAGCCAGTTTCCAATGGTTGAATGTTCACATTTTCACCCTTACTGGTTCAAAAGCTATGAGATCTTAGGGTTGTCCCTGACGTAAAACTGAATATAGTGAAGGTCTAATCTGCTGCAATTGATTTGTATTACAGCAGAGTTTGTGTTTAAAGGAGCTAAGTATTCCCGATTCATTCTTGTCTGGCTATTGTTTGAATTAGCTTACACTTCTTTTAGATAGAAGTTAATTCAATTCTGTGTACTTCTTTTTTACTTGAAAAGATCAAGGCCAATGACAGGTGATGAATAAGAAGAATCATGAATAACAACTAAGAATAATTACCCCTGCAAACAGTTCCTCAGTGTAATTTGTAGGAGAGATTCCACATTAAGACTGAAGAGGAAAAAGAAAGAAGACAGTCACTTGAAAATGCTCACAACTGGAATATTACTATTGTTGGCAGGTAAATAACATCCTTCATACACCCTCATTTACATACAAGACATTTTATTAGTAAAATATATGTTCTACAAGGCAATTATGTGTCTATTTTTAGCATTTCCATCCAGGGGTTACTTCCACTCTTTGTTGGTTTTTTTTATATAGATCATATCCACTCCAGGGTAGACTATGTGCATGACACAGTACAACACAGGTATGTCTAAGTTATTCCTGTGTGTGCCTTCTTTGTTTCAGTCTTTCATAGTCAGACCAGTTGTTCTCTAGCCTACCTGAGCTGCAAGACAGGGTCAGGGAGTAGAATGAAACCCCCACCATCCATGGGAAAATTATGAGTAACGTGCTGTGCCACTTTGACGCATGAAGTGAAAAGTAACTAAAAGGTGTGGTACGTGCAGTTCTGGTGATGATCTGTCCTCAGCTACTTGAAAACATATGTGTGGACATGGTATATTAGAGATGTATTATTGAGTGCTGGAATGATACTGACTGCTTTTAGCAAGGATTTAGATTTTTTTTTTTTTTTCAGAAACCATCTGTTGACCTATCAGTTACTTTCTAGGTTTTTCACTTCATGAAAAAGAGAGTATGTTTCTTTACTCATTGCTTTTGAGACAAATTTACCTTTTCATGAAGGTGTTCCATCTAAGTGGACATTCAAAAGATGTAGGCATTCTGGAGCAGATGTTTCAGCAACATCTGATATGACTAATCGTGGGTGATTGCCTCAGCAACTAAGAGATGCTACTGGAATATCAGAACTTAATACTCTCTTAAGACTGGTAAGCAATAATCAAACTGCAGAGATGGTGCCCAGAGGTATGAAACATGATGAGTTTCAAGGATCTGTCTCCAAACCTTTGTTGCTCAAAGGACATCTGAAGCCTCTAGACAAAATTGTTTCCTAACACAGCATAGAATAACATCAGCACTCTCATAATGCACAGCTGTGTCTTGTACTCTGTAGAGTTTAGTCTCTGCTCTGGAGAATTGCTTACATGACATTGCCATCTGGATGCATACAAATTATTTTGTTCTTAGTTTTATAAAAACATTAGCCTGGCTGCCGAGGAGAGGTCATTCAGGGTGTCTTTATCAACATGTACATAAACACATATTCCCTGCCCAGACGAATTTACAATGTATGGTTGCAAGGACACAAGAATTGTTTGACGCAAATGACAGCAATGCTATAGATATGGAAAAAATGCAGTGGTTTGCCTACTTGACTTTACTACTGAAAGCTATCATTGCAGCAAGCCTCTTCTAATTGTCATGTTGTAAAAATTTGTACATTTTGGTCATCTTGTGCTCTTATTTGTTCTATACTGACCTTGCCTGTAAGACATCCTCTTCATAATTGTAGTGATTGATTTATTGCAATTCTCCTTCAGTTAGGCTTCCAGCAGAGTACCTGCACTGCTCTGTTTCTTCAGAGGTCAGGGACATATTTGCTCTCTGGTTTTGAACAATCCGGAGCAGATTACACTGCTTTTGTCTTCTTTATATTGGCTGTCTGTAAATCAGCAAACAGACTGTAATAACTATAAATAAGAGGTAATTCAAAACAAATTATGTTGCCCGAATTTTGTTGGTTTGTTTTAGTTTGTGGTTTGGTTTATCTGGGGGGAGGGGGGGACTCAGTCTTTTTTAAGGAAAGTCTTTAATGAAAAAATATGTTAGTTTTTTTTTTTTTTTATGTGCAATGCATGCATCAGGAATTTGGCAGGTTTTGTGGGTATGCTGAGATGTTTGCCAACCTCATAAAAGAAGTTGCATTTTCCTGTACTACCAATGGTCAGTGAGAAGATGTTTGCCGCCTCCAAATCCTTTTGTTCACAGGATATTTTCTTACCCCAAGTGATTAAAATGCAATGATGATAGCAGTGCTGTGACATATGTGGGTTGAGATTTCAAATTGATTTTGGAAAAAAGTCTCAAAACATCAAAACCTGTCACCTTCTTTAGCTGTGTCATCCTGACAGCTGCTCATATGCAATATTATTAATCCCAATTTACACACAGAGAAACAGACACAAATTGATATATTAAATATACTAAGTCTAGCTTATTCCAGAAAACTACAGCTTTACTACAGCTATCTGAGCCCAAGTTTGGGAATACGCCAAAGGAAGAATTTCTGTTGGACACATAGCTTGTCTGCAATTACACAGAATCATAGAAATTTTGTCTGGTAGTGGTCTTTAGTAATTATGAAGTCCAAGTTCCTGCTTTGGCCAACAGTAGATCAGGCTAGTTGAGGCTTTGTGTAGCTGAGTGTCAAAAATCCTCTGAAGTTGGGGGTTCTTCAACCTCTCTGGTCATCTGTTCCAGTGCTGTACTATCCTCCTATGAAAATGTTTTTCTCCTATGTCCAGCCTGTACTCGCTGATACGCAATTTGCTACTGTATTCAGAGAACTGAGAAAGGAGTGGTGGCTGGCAGAGTTACATACTGACCCTTCTACTACAGAGGAAGAAGTTCCATAAAAACTGCCTCTCCTTTGGCTGGTGAAAAAGACACTTGAAGATCCACGAGTACTTAAGCTGACAGTTCTTTTATTCTTCCCTATCTGATGAAAAAGTAAACAGATGTTTAGGCTGCTTGGATAAAAAAAAATGAAAAGAAATATCAGGCAAAAATATGGAAAAAATTATTCTCCTCTGTCCAGTCATGAAACTGAGTCTTCCAGAACAATGAAGTTCTTTAGTCACGTCAGAGTAATAAAAATCCTGCTTCATCATCCTTTATTTGTGAATAAGACTAATTTAATATTGTTGCTATTTATTTTTTTCATGACCATATAGTCTGTTAGATGTCAAAGGATGAGTCCACTCCAGGCCCTATTTACTGTATCATTAACCATCTGAAGAACTTAGAGGTACTGGGAAGTTGACAGGTTCAAATATGACACTACTTATTTATGTATTCAGCAGCTCAGCTCTGTTGATCTTAGAACAGCAACTGCAAAACCATTTGATTGAAAAACAGCAGCTAAGATGATGTAGAAATTACTCTCATACATACTACATATAGCACAGACTGTCTGTGCTGCTGAAGAAGTGCACAAGCTGCAGCTGCAGAACGCATATGACTGGCTAGGAAGTTTCAGAAAGAGGTGTTCTTAGAATAAGTACTCTTAGAAGAAGAAAGAATAAAGAATAATACTTCTTGGGTTGCTGTCATGCTTCAGTCATTCTAATCTTTAACAGCAGCTCAACAGCACTGTTCATGAAGTATATTTCCCCACTGATTCCCTTAGTTCATAGTGCTTACCTGTTGAGGTTTACTTAAACATTAAATTGTTCCACCCTGAGATCAAATTAAGGTTTAAATTCTTGAAACTTTGATACCTACATGTCACAGGTTATGAATGGAGCCAACCTATGCTTCTTTAATTAGAAGAGACTAAGTAAGATTAGTAATGGATTGGGGGGAGCCATGTGAACTTTTAGAGGCAGGAATACTGAAACCTTGTGAAAAGGATAGAAATCAAGAGAGATACATACAAAAATATAGCTGATAATGTTTCTTCATCTCTTATAGAGTAATTTTCTGTATGATTTCAACAGACTGTATCAAGCTAAGAAATACTAGCGTTGTCTCTTAAGTAAAACGTGATCACTGAAAGTATTTAGAATCACCCTTGGTTTCTTCACATTATACTACATTGTGTTGTCTCGGAAAGAGGTACTGAGCAAATATAGTTGCTGTTACAATATGGTACCCATTTTTCTCCTTGTTCTACAGGGAAATAAGTAAGCTACTCAAACTCTTTTCTTCATCCTTCCGAGTTCCTCTCTTTACTGGCACAGCTTTTCTGCCCAGTGAAACCCAGTTCTCAGGTTTTTTTTTTTAGAAACCCACTAAATTCTAGTTTGGCCAGAGACTACAAAAGAAATTACCTAAGAGGTTTAAGTAGGAAAGCTTCCTTTCGACAGCCTTGTGACATAGCGTTTCGTTCATTCTTCCCTTCCTTCTTCTGTGGCTTATTAACATATTGACTTTCACAAGACATGGCTGCCAAGAGTATCTTATGGTGCTAAAGAGAAATTACTGGAGAATATTAAGATCTATCAACTTCTGCCCTTTAGATCAATGACTACTTGAACTACATTGGATTATTCTGATTGAAATAATTTTCCCTGATTGGAAAATTACTTGATAAATTTGTTAGGTGTGGATGATGAGTATTAACTCCATATGAGTCGCTCAGTTTTCTCTAAAAAGATGAGTTTATATAAGCAGCATAAGTGTCAGGGTGGATAGTCAAAACTGAGTTTTCAGGACAAAACTGTTGAAAGAGCTTTAAGGGAGTCCTTGGCTGTTTACAGTGGAGAGTGATGAGAAGAGAAGGACTTTAATCTCTTTTTGCCATAGGTAAGAGGGATACTGATATTCTGTGTGAAGTTCCAGTGTTCATGTTCTTCAAAAGAGTGTCGAAAATCTTCTGACAGTGCAAAAAAGAAACAAACTCCCCCGTGTATATGAATCAGAGATTATTATTTGTAGGGTTTGATTAGTTGACCACCAGGGATGACTGAGCGATGGTATTCACTACAGCATATGAGTTATTTTCAAAATAAAAATGTACTTGGTAGGAAAAGGCTGATTAGCGGAGAATGAGTTAATGACATTGGATATCAGGAAACTGAAGTCTGAACGAAAGTAAAGTATATTTTGCTGTTCTTGTCTCGGCACCCAATATAGCTTGGCAATCAGTTACTAATCCACGAGAGGAGGGCATGCAAAAAGATAGTTAGGGTATTCTGTATCAACTGTATGATTTATACATTGTATAATTGTAGATGCTTATCATAAGGCATCTATGGGGGCTTCTTTATGTAATTGGGAAAATTATATTTTTCCATCTGACCCTAACGAGTAGTGACTTTGAATAGCTATTTTCATTTCAGCCTACATTGTAATCGGTAAAAATACTGGTGGGTTGAGATTTGCAGACAAGTATCACTAGCTTCCTGGCTTGGTTATCCATGGAAACTGAAGCAAGATTTCTGGATCTGAACCAGAGGTTCATGAAGGACATGCCTTATCATTCTGAAGACAGTATGGGGTCATCAGACTCTACCATACCACCAGATATGAAAATCTGAAGAACAAGAATGCACACTTAGCATTTTAACATGATACAGTAATTCTGTTTACATGACTATCTTCTCCAGTGACTACCAACAGTGCATAATAAATCACCTAAATTATGCCTAGAGTCTTACTGCTCTATAATTGCTGCAATAGAGTGTTTTGTATGCTGTGATTGCTTTCTACTGTGCTCATTTCACTTGGAAGACATTGGACCTCTTACCCAAACAGATTTTCACCCTGTACTTTGTTTCCTAGGCTGCACAGTAGACAATATTTTTTAAAGAGTGGGTACAAGAGAGGGAGGCAGAGTGAAAAAGTGAATATTGAAAAGCATCTAAATATGTTGTCTTGCCAAGAGTAAAACACTAACAATCTCAACAATAGCTAGAGATCTTACGATGATTTCTTTGCTGTTCTTTCTATGAATTCTAGACTGGTGTGCAAGGTGAAAGCTTAACTACAGTGCTTTACTTCAGAGATGCTCAAAGGCAGCAGAGCGTGCCAAATTTTATTGGAATTTGAAACTGCACTCAATGACATTTTTTTTTTGCAATTCTGATGCCTATCCAAACAGTAAATTTGCTATCTTATCACAAGTTGCCTTGTCAGTTTAAAGAGAGTAATGCAGGGCTTCAGTGTGTAAGATAATCCAAAAAGAATAACAGACAGTAAAATTCCTCATGTATTTGCTTTTTCATTATGGAGAGAGACTTTGAGCTTTCAGAATTAGTGGCCTTATATTCTTTGGGGCTTCCTAGGTGCACAAGTCCAAGTTACACGTGGCAATTGGAAAGGTGGTCAGTTACCACTTTCCAAGGCTAAACAGTGGAATCAGACATTGATGGAAAGCAAGATAAAATATTATGACCACTCTGTAATTGCTTCATCAGAGGTAATAGGCCTCATTCTTTACTCCCTTTCCATTTGGGTATTTGCATGCAAAGACTCTGTAATTCACCTGAGCATAGAGTTCATAGTCCATGGCCCAGTATGTATTCTCTTCTCACTGGTGCCCATTGTAATGTTTTGTATTCTCTTGGCACAAATTTAAGCAGACATAGAAGATTAATAGCCCTGGAGAATCAGGCTGATGGTGTTGCTGGAAGTCATTATCGACCTTTTAATTTTGTACATTATGCACCCTCAGGGACACCCTCAGGTTAATAGTATTTTAAAATAACATCAATATTTTGACATGAAAACCTTTCAAGGACACTAATACAAACTTAAATCAGAGGTGTCGCAAACAATTAATGTACAGCCAGATGCAGAAGGGGTATGCTCAGTCCTGGCGGCCACGTACCTTTCTGTTGTACTTATTATTCCTGTTGGATGATTGGCCTCAAATTTAACATTACTGAAATAAATTATAAAGTGGAGTTCTAATGATTTACACAAATATTTAGAGGATTCAGTAAATACAATAGGTAAGAATGAATTCTGCTGAGAAACTTAACTTTGAACTTTTCCATTCCTCATACATGCTATCTGTAATATTAGTTCCTTAGGATAAAATTTATTTACTAGAGGTTGAATAAGGTGGCCTGAATCTATAGTAATCTAGAAATCTATTCAGTTAACCAGGAATCAGGATCTTGACATTTTTTTCCTCTTTCTGACGCAGCCTTGCCAGGTAACTTGACTTGAATAACAGAAATACTATGCAAGATTAAGTATTACAGATATAAGACTTTCAGCAATAAGAAATAAATACTGTTGAAAAGGAAGGACCGGAGATACTTTTCTTACATGCTTTGTGCATTGGTCATGATGGTTTTTGACGTATACCCCAAATATATAGATTTATAGACGATCATTCATCACCTGTCAGAATGCCATTCGGAAGTTGCTATCTGAACTATTGCAAAACTACCAAGTCAGAAGAGCTGATTCTACAGAAGGAATTGGACTAAGAACTATTGGACACACAGAACCATGATTCTCCGTGATTACGTTTCAAACACAACACATTTAGGGAGCTTGTACTTCCACTGAGAAGAGGAGCTTGTACTACACCTGAGATGAAGCATCCATGTTCTAGAGCAGTTTATCTGGCAGTTTTCATCCAGAAACAGATTTGTCTGTCCTGAAACCATTCCCAGCCACAACGGAGGAAGTAGCTGTCTGAGGTAGCACATTACTTTCAGGAACAGAACAGCAACTGTAGTACAGTCAGTTGTGCCTGCATCTGCTCCTTGAGAAGTGGGCCTTGCCACTGTTTCTTTTAAGCTGCTGCTAGTACAGTCATGGGGTAAGTGTAGTTTTAGACTGACTACAACTGCTACTGCCAGCAAGCTTGGCACTTTATCCATTTTCTGCTGCCACTCAGAACCCAGTGGAACTCTGCCTTTTCTCTTCCTTTCTTAGTCCCTCATCTTCATGGTAGCTAAATTCAGCATCATCTTCAAGTTTCTTTCCAACCATTCATTGTAGTTTAATCTGGCCTCTTTTGAAAAGTTCTGCAAAACATATGAAAGTAATATTTTAATTCATGGCAAATCTAATTATGTATATTTAAAGATGGTAACACAATAGAAGCTAGATGATTTGGGCCATCATTGGCCCAAATTTTAGAAAGTTGCATAGCAAACTGAAGATATTTTATATTTTTTTTAGGAGTCCATTAACTTTTAATGCAATGACAAGTTACTTTCTCTTATACAAATAAACCGAGGCTGTAATAAAGACTGGTACATCCTACAAGTCTAATGTTTACATGACAAGAATCAGGAACAGTGACCGAAATAATCACCACTGGAAAACTGGTCTATGAGACCTGTTTTTTAAATCTATCTGAATTTTACTATCCCAGACATTTTATTCAAAAGCTATTACCTGAGTCTGTTACCCTAAACTAACTGGAGAGAAGGATAAAGGTTTCAGTACCAGACTATAGCTATTTATGTTGATATGCTTAAGTATAGCAGTAGGAGTGTGATTTATCTGACAGAAAAAAATAAACACATTATCTAGAAAGAGGGGTCTAATGGTTAATACTTAAGGTACAATTTTATGCTATTGGTCAGGTGATACTCTAAAGAAATAATCTATCTTAAATGATGTGAAAGACATAACTTTAAACCAGAAAAAATCAAACAATCTATACACATGCCCTTATGAGAAGAATGACATCTACCAGTATAAGTCACTTCACATTTTTGTTATTGTTTCTGAATTTCTCTGTGCTTTTAAAATAAAATATGGATTGAAATAATTTTCTTTTGCACAACTAATGTTCAAAAAAAAACCCCAAATGCCAAAAAGCAGCTTCAAAGAGTCATTTTGTATCCTAGGAGAACTGGCATATTTGAATGTCGAACCTTGTTTGGGTCCATTATCTTCTGGTTTGCAAATAAGTAATTATGGACTTTTAACTTATTTATATGTGATTTTTCTATCTAGTAAGAGAATGACAGGGTTATTTAAGGTGCATGCTGTTCAGTAGCTGGAAAGAGCCTTGAAAGGGTTATTGGTTTGCACCACTGTGTAATTCATAAGTTATGCAGAGTACATATTTATTCCTTCAACATCCATGATGGTCTTTTTAGGGTGAACACACACTGCTGGATGAAGTTCCAACATATTTTAGCAATTTTTGCTTTCTAGACTAGCAATTTCACAGTTGATACGATGTCAAGGTATGGGTTCACATTCAGGCAAAACTTCAATAAACTTCACTGAGAAAAGTGTATATTTTTTGCTGTCTACAGATCCTATGCTGAATCTCTACTTCCATTGCTCTCTGTGTGAAGAGAGTCATCTACCCTTGTGAAACTTTCCGATTTGTAAGAAAACTACTTACAGTGGAGACGGAGAGCTTTTTATGTGTGAGAATTTCTAAGCCTAGGCTCGGTGTGAACAGATTACATGACTATATGTTACTTCAACACTTGTTGCCTGCAGAATAGGACTAATATTTGGCAAATTTACTATTATAATGCTTTGAACAACTCTTACTGAATATTCTTGAAGAGCTTGTGTTGACAAAACCAGCCATGCTGTATATACCTTGAGAGCAAATTTCATTTATATAAATTATGTTCATATAAACATATATAAACATATATGAACATATAGACTAAAGATTGAAAATGTTAGGATATTATAAATTTTAACTTTTTTTTTTCCACTGAAAAGGTAAAGAATACTCTGAAATTTATTTTTTTTGCCTACAAGGTGATGTAAGTTTTACTGCATGCACTATTGTTGCATCATAAAAACTGTGGTTGGGAAAACACTCACCTGCATAAAATCTGCTATTCTAGATGACCTGTCTCTGGTAATCAACCGCAGCTTCTTAGACTGAATGGAAGGATATTTTGCAATAGTCATGGATTTATCTCAAATTTATGATTTCTTGACTTATTTAGTCCTGTGACAAAAGTGTACCTTCTTGAAGCATAATTTGAGGTGCAGAGTTTTAAATGACTCCACAAAGGTGGAGTGCTAATGAACTACTGGCACAGGCATAAAATGTAGGCTATGATTTCATAACAGATAATGCTAAGTGACAGCTGAAGTAATTTATAAGAAATGCACAAGTATATTAAGCTCCTCCATTAGAATTGCTGTGACAGGATTCAGTCAAATTGTCTGCTTGACATTAACTATTTCCTTTCTTTGTAGGGATTTTTATTCATCCAATGATAACATCAATTACATGGGTAAAAAAAGCCTATCTTGAGTATGTGTAGGAAGCCTGCTTGTCAAAATTTCCTATTTGATTTGTTGACATTGATCCAGTTTTATGGGATATTCAATACAGGAGAAGCCAAGAAACCATACAGTTTTTCACAGTCTAGAATGAGTGACATTATTAAAGGCTGACTTCTACTTGTTAGCCGCTGTTTAGGTTTTCTGTCACTGTCTGTTAAATTCATATAGATTGGCACAGCATGATTCTTTTTCCAATACTCCAGTTGCTTAAGGGTCAAAATAACTCCTTTAACTAATCAGAGAACATTAAAATGTCTCACTATAATTCAGTACACCTAAATTTCCTGCCCTGTGTCATGTACAATTTATCTAAGTGGCCAAAAACTCTAATGCATGACAAGTTGACTACCTGCCAGTTTCTCTTTGCTTTGTAATGCAGTACATAATGTCTAATATTTCCAAACTTTAATACTTCTTTGTAAACACTTTTGCACTTTTTACTGGAGCAAGATGAGACATGCTTTTGCTCATCCCTTTTCTAAGTGAGCCCAGTAGGAATGGAAGTTCAACAAGACCAGACTCCAAATAGGATGATGACTCAATTATTTATAGATGAATTAGGTGGAGAAGAAGATGATATCACTGGTAAAAAGCAGTATGTCACAACCTCCCATCCTGCTCAGACTAAACAGCAGTGATGTTTGCAAACAAAGATTTGAGACTTAACTATTATTCAGCATTCTGAAAAGTTCAAGCCACTTCGCTGAGGGAAGCCTAAAAGATATCTCTTTTTAATCAGTATTTTTTACTTTTAGTCAAGCATAGTGAAGGCTAGACTGAAAAAAACCTCCAAAAAACTCAAGGTGAAGGAACATAAGGACATCATGACAGTAAATTTTGAAAAGTGATGTGTTTTCACCTATCTAGATGCTGCCTGGTTCTTCTTCAGTTTATTGATGTAAATCAGCTTGAAACATCTAAGTACTAGAAGATTAGACCCCCTTATTTATGGAATCACTGTGGCAATTTCAATAATAGCAAACCCTTCAGGTATTCAAGTAAATACCATGGAGAGTTTCACTGCAATCATATGATGATCAGTCACAAATCGTAAATATCTATGTATGTAACACTAAAAAGTCTCATGAAGGAATTTTCTTAATCTTTGAGAAAGACAGACGCTCTATATTTGCATGACAGTACCTCTAGAAGATAATGAACACCTGATTTCATGTGGTATAATTAGAGGAAAATATTTCTACTGGATATTATTTGATTACTTGCTGCTAATGCATGAACAATGATTATATTATAACATTAATGAAAGCAAATATTTCAGTTATGGAAAGAAGCATCCTGAAAGAACTTCACTCAGCTTTGTTTTCAGTTTGAAGAACACAAAGTACTGTATTATCTTCCCTGGAGGCAGAGTGCGTAGCCTATATAATATGCCTTTGTTAAAGGATTGAGGAGAAATCAGTCACCTCCTTATTTCCCTATGACAGTCAGCAATATTTATGGTATATCAGCAAAGCTGCTGATATTCCTCTAGTTAAATCACAGTTGGCTCAGACACTTGAAATATTTTTTGAACAAACAATAAATACAGTTTTGTTTTTATTTCTTTCATATTTTTAAAGCCTTTAGTGTTTTAAAGATTTCTCCACCATCTTGAAACCTACCTTTATCTTTTTTTAATTGGCATTAACTCAGAACAACATGTCTCAAAGAGCAAGTACTTTCAAGGAAAACAAACCTACCATTTTGGGACCTGGATAAGAGGTATGACATGGAGTAATGCAAGAAGGCAAAGAGTGAATGGACAAAACCAGGCACATCTCTCTGACATGCTGAGCAAAGCAGGCACTGTAGAAAGTCATGTTGCATTAGGTCTGTACAGTACATCCCTTCAAGAACAAAGGAGGCAGGCCATTATTGTCACTTTTTGTTTCTCAGTTTCCTCTCAAAATGCTGAGACCACGTGTAGGATTTGTAGGAAATAAAACAGCTCATTCTGTTCTGTCATTGCTTCAGAAAGCTATGAAAACAATTTTACTCAGAAAGAGACCATCTTGTTAAGATTGGAGAGGAAGAGGTGGTACACTTGTGTGTGAGAGAAAGTAACCAAAGATAGGCTTTGGGAGAACCTTAAAATCTGACAAGTGTCAGAAACTTATAGAACTGGCCTAGATTTGATTGCCTGCCTTTTTAATGTCTGGGTGTGTTTATATGAGTGGCTATTTTTATTATTATTATTTGTTTGTTTGTTTGTTTTTGAAGGAACAGTGGAAAAAAGCGTCTACTTTAACTTGTCAGTCCTGACTTGGAGAAAGGTGTTCTTAGCAACTTTTATTTTTCCTTTTTTCTCCCCAGGACTGATGTAGACCAGATCCTGCTGATTTTTTCTTTCTCAGTTTCTTTGGAGATGCACTATTTTCACTGTGATATATTCATGAGAAACCTTCTTGGATTCAGATTTTTCATTTGATTGAGGATTTTATTCATTATATGGTAGATTTTAAAAGTTGTTATTGATATATTGTTCCTATTTTTTCAGCTTTTGTTTTCCAAGACATTTAGGTTTTAGCTTACTTTCTATTTCGCCTCAGCTTCCTAAGCATACCCCTCTGTGAATCAGTTTAACTTTAAAAAAAAAAAAAAAGAAAAAAAGGCAAGACCCAAATAACTAGTAATTTTTGCTGTTGTGGACTGCCAGACAGTGAGGGTTTAATTTCAGGTTACTTACTAAAATATCCTTACTTGGAAGTTGAATTAATCTGTTGTGTCTTCTGTGTATTGTCTCCTTAAGAACTAGTTTGGTGAGTAGTTTACTTCTATTGTTACTTCCCAGTGACTAATAAAGATCTCATTCATTAAGAGATATTATCTTAGGGGTTTATAGACTGCTTTCTTCACAGCACATTGTGGAGCTTCTGCCAGTGCAATTTTATTGGAGTAAAGTGCTTACTATGGGACACCTGGGTTACCAGGGTAGTGGAGCATGCTGTTACTTGATTTGATGTGGAGGAGAGTAGTGTGAAGTAGATAAGAGCTGAGAGGTGGGTGTAGGTGGCTGTGATCCTGGAGTGCTGGAATGAGAGCGCTGGGGGTGTAGGGGTGGGAAGAATTAGATTAGTGCCTTTGAATTACTTTGAAACTGTTTGACTAATAACCAGCACAATTTATGAGGCTGATAAGTACCTTTCTACCTTCTGTCAGTCAATTATGAGTGAATAGAAACCATTTCAGTCCCATGAGGTAGAGAGGTTTCTATTATCCTCAATAAATTTGGAGACTTCATATTGTTAATTTCCCTTTAAATATAGACATACATATATACACACACATATGTATATATCTCCAATGTTTGCCCATGATAAAGTAATTTCGTAAGAATTCTCTGAAATATTGGGACTATGCTAAAACGTATTCCAGCTTCTGACAGTAAAGCTGGCTGTAAAGTCATAGGCTGACCATGAATAGGCTATGACTGTAGAAAAGCATTATCATCTTCCAGGAACAGCACAGAATTAACATTTTTAAGGATTCACAGGAATATTATTACACTGTCACCAATTCTGGTTTTTCTCATTGTCTCTTCTTATCATGGGACAAATTAGATTCACTTCATTTCTTATCCTCTTGCAGGTATTTTTAGTCAAAGTAATGCCATTCAAAGTTTTCTGTGTTTGGTATCACAAAACTTGAAATTCTATTGCATTCTGTAACTTCATTGCCTGTCACTTTCTTTTTCCTCCTTCTAGTATAACTAACTTGTGAAGAATTAATAGAGTGGACACTCAGTAAAAAAATTATCTCTTTGTTTCAAAAAAACCCATATCTGACTTAGTTTCTTGATGTAGATATTGGATCTCAGAAAACGAAAAACAGTTGCAGTAAAGACAGCTAATAGTACAGGTTTTATATATCCATGTAAAAATCTCCCTTTTAAAAATTCTTTTTCCTGTTACATTAGATTCTGTTTTGCTCTCAATACTTTGTGTCAGGAACTTTTTATCCATTCTCATGAGATTTAGGAAAAATCTACACCATAGAATCCAAATTATTAGGAGATCCAAAATGCTCTCTGAAACAGGCTTCAGAAATATTACCTTGTGTTTTCATGACTACATACTTCACTCTTTCTTGCATCACTCTGAACTTTTATTTGTAGATAAGTATATTTCTCACTTTGACTGTCCTAGCCTGTGCTATAATCCATTTCACTTTTGAACAGACGCCAAACAATTTTCATTTTATGCGATATGAATGACTTTCCCTTGGATATACAAAATATACACTGAACATGTTTTATTTGATGACATCACAGTCAGGTGCTTTAACTCAAGGCCCAAGAGGGCAAAAATTTCCTAATTGTTTGATGTGACCCTTGCTGAAACACTGACTAGAAAATGTCTGCTTATCAACCTGCTAAATGGTAATAAGTTATATTTGTATGTGCAGTTAGTATGTAACCTTTTCATGCTTCCCTATTCCTTACATTCCTGATGTCTTTTTCAGATTCTGAAATTCTGAAAATGTCATAGATCAAAAGTCATAGATCAAATCCTTCAGTAAGGATGTAATGTAGAGCAAACCTGACTAGTTATGATTTTAAGGCTGATGTTGTTGAGCTGCACTGTTTCTGTTCCCATAATATGGCTTCCTAATCTGCATAAAGTGATTTTTCATTTTTGTTTTTGGTTTTTTGCTTCATTGTATTTGAACTTAGCAAAGAAATGCCCCTAGCTAGTGGAAAGAACACTTTTTACATAATAATCAACATACTACCTTAAACACAGAATGAGTGACAAGTATGGACCTACATTATATTTTCAGGGAAGTACTTTCCTATGTTCCCTCCAGTTATACCTATACTAATAAAGCTTCACAAGAAGGAAAGTAAGTTGTAACTGTAGTTTATGTTTATTCATACTTTAACAATTGCTCTGGCAGGCCATTGAAAATGTTTCCTCTCAGAATCCTGTTTTCAAATCAGCCAAACTGAATTTCAAACAAGCCCTGTTACAAAATGCATCAACAGATTAAGGGTAGCAGCTTTTAGCGGAAGTGATTATTCCTACCAGTGGGTATAAACAGTACCACTGTCACTTGTGTTATTTTGATACTGTACTCTTGACTGTAGATCCAAAGAAGAAAGCTTGAATACAAAAGGAAAGCTATGTTTGAATTGAAGAACTGCAGGTATTGTAGCATTGATTAATCTACAGGATAATACTTTTTGGGATACTATTGGTTTCACTGAGTTTTTTGATTTTGTTTTGGTTTAACATAATAACACAATAATTATAAAACACATTGTAGATATTGTCATCATTTGTCATGATTGTGACTTCCCCAGAGAAAAGTGCCAATGTAAACATAACACATCCATGTTGAAGTTAAATGCAAAAAAAACCAAACCCAAATCCAACACAAAAAAGTATTGTGAGTTATACTGTGCAGTAGCTGTGAAAAGCAAGGATTGTTTTTACATTATTCATTTATTTAGAAAGTGCATCTGGTTTACTTCTATTTACAAGTCCTCTGATACTTGCTTTAAGAATGTCAAACTAGGACTCATTGCAATGCAAAATTAATTCTCATCCTCTTACCTATTCAGACACTAGGAAAGGTGTTGACAAAAGTGCATCTTACCAAGCATGAATTACAACTGTTGTAATTGTTGCTTCTGAAAACTTTCAGGTACATGGTGGCTCTATACCATAATCTGCTTAATGGATCTGATGTCAGGAAAAGAGTCTGTTTTGTTTCTGGCAGTTAAAATGTCTACCATGAAATTGTGGTAGTCGGTAATCCAGACTAATTATTTCCTTAGACAAGTCTGTTCAAGATGTGGTGTAAATGCAAGAGCAGAAGCAACCCATGGCTACTCTCTAACTCCTTTATGACTCTACCAAAGTAGAAGTGTGTTGTGACAACACCATGGGAGAGAGGAGTGTGATCCAGGAGAAACGTAATTGGAAGCCCTAGTGGGCTAAAATCCTGTAGTCTCAAATGGGTTTGAAGTACAGGACAAAGCAAACCCAGTATTTGCCTCTCAAAAACCTGCCTGTAGCTACTAGGGTTCCACCATCATTCCTTCAGCATTTATCTTGTCAACTTTGTCATTCAACAGTAGTAGAGTAGAGCTACCATTAAATATAAATAAGGAAGTATGTGTGGTTTGCAGCTTAGTCTCTTGTTGTCTCATTCACATGGGATTACTGGCTGTTGCATTGTGTTGGAGAGAACATACATAAAGTAACTCCTTTCTTTGATAGAAGTGTTTATTTCATGAAGACAAAATCTGACTTCTGTGAACAATAAATAAGTGGGTTGGGAGTGACAAATCTGAAATCCTTCCAAGAAGTCTCCTACTTTTTTACATACAAATATGGATCTTTTGGTAAAACTTCAAGGATATATTACATGAATATTGTGGAAAGTTGCAAATAATGCAAAATGTGTCAGTATTTAAAGAGGTTGTTACTATAGCTGTACTGAAAGGTGAAAAAATTAACCAAAAATTCGTTTCAAACTGTTTTTAATAAGGTGTTACCTATATTTGTTTTCCCATTTAGTGGTCAATGTGTTTCAAATAATATATTTGTCGTTTCGTCTCAAAATTTCCATCTTTGTCTTTTTGATATTGCATCCTAACAGAGATAATTTTTCTCATACCACAATACAGTGAAGAAAAATATTTGCAGTAACACTGCTGAAGTTAATTGCTTAAAAATTAAATATTTCACAAATGTAATAACTCTTTTGTTGACAGTTGTCCTTCATAAAACAGTTGAAACATATTTTAAGAAAAACTAAGAAAAAACCAGGAGATAATATAGTTGTCTTGGTTCAGATTCAAAGCTAGCTGAAATCAAGAAGAGTCACCCCACTTTCTTCCATTGATGGTCATTTTCAGTAAAAGCAGTTTGAATCATGCTTGGATATGCGGCTCACTTGAATATTTTTATTAAAATAACTGCATTATTTTCCCGGGTTTATTGAAACAACTATATGATGTGGTTTTTACTGCTCATCATTCGTAAATAACTCCTTAGATCTGTCCTTTTTTTCTTCTATGTTAATTTTCCTTCCAATCTCTGTCTGCTCTTTTTATTTTAGAACGAGTTATGTCTTGGGTTATATTATGAGCAGATGGAATTATTCTTTTTAGAACATATTAAAATAAATTGACATATTAATATAAAAATGTACTGTTTCCTCTGGGATCACATATTAGAATATGTGATGAATAGTGTTTCTTTGTTCACATTTCAGTCAATGCTCTTTTTAATAAGTCTGCAAAGAGGACTGGGAGATTGCTTTTTACTTAACAACTCCTGAGCTTGCTCAAGGCAGAAGAGGCTCCAGACTTACACTGAACCATAGAATTGTTTAGGTTGGAAAAGACCTTTCAGGTCATTGTGTTCAACCATTAACCTAGCTATGTCAGGTCTACCAAGAAGCTATGTCCCAGAGCATCTCATCTACCATGTGAAAACATGGAGTTACAGCAGGGAGCTGAGAGCCTGCAGCTCCAGCAGAGAGCTGAACTGAGGCTTGAAGGAGGAATTCAGGCTTCAATCATAGAATCACAGAATGACCTAAGCTGGAAGGGACCTTAGAGATCATTTTAATCCAGCCTCCCTGCAGCCAGGGACGCCACCTCTCGACTAGATCAGGCAACACATGGGGACTGAACGGGAAGCGAACCCGCAACTTAGCACCGTTAGCGCCATGCTTAACTGACTGAGCTAACCAGCCCCCTGCTGAGGTAACCAGCCCCCTGAATGAGGAACAAAGGTGAGACAGCCAGGCCTAATTAGCAACAGAAGATGAAACTTTCCTGAAAAGAAGAGATGGTGACTTCACTATGTATTTCAGTAACACTGAGATTTCATACCTAGTTTTTCTTCATCGTAATATCATAAAGTTTGGATATGGATGCATTAATATACCAAAGTTAACTGGTCCTTCTAACTCTGATCCTTCAGAGGCTTTTTTTTAATCCAAGTAGAAAAGAGATCTCTGAATGAGAATTAAAAATTGGCATAGACATAGAATGAGAGAGTGTAATTCTCTTCATTGCCTTTTAAAGAATTGTGTTTCATTGCAGAGAGGGAGAAGAAGAAACATTGTTGGAATAATTTAGTGTTAAGTTAGAGAATGTGGCAAATGGCATAAAGGGAAATTGTATTTTTCTTTGTGTTCAGTGTAACGTGCAAAAGAAAGCACTTTGATTTTAATTTTTCACGCCATTTAAGAAGGGGCATTCTTCAGCTCAAAGTTTGCAATTTTTAGGCACCTAGCTAGTCACAAGTATATCCTAGACTGGCAACATAAGCTTACTTGTGGGGAAATAACTTATACTTGTTTCTCGAATCATAAAATCATTTCAATTTAATTCAAAGGACAGATGCTGACACTTAGACTTACTACCAAAGCAGCACTGCTGACATCCTTCATGTTTTCAGCAGCAACAGCCAAGACCAACCACAGCCCTAGCTTGGTTGCCTTCAGGTCAACGTGGCTACATTAGTAGCACCCTTACAGGCTACTGGGTACTGCCTCCTGGCACATTGTTATCGTTTTTGTGGATAAATAAAGAGCTTCGATCATTGGCGCAGGGTGCCTGTAATGACAACAGTCAGGCTACTTAGAGTGTATAAGACATTTTAATAGTTCACAGGAATAAGTGTCATGAACAGACTATAACTAACTTAATTTATATTTATTTTTAACGTAATATCCTCCTTTTAAGTCCAACTCCTGACTCCATACAGGGGAAACTAAAAGTTAAACCGTGTATCTAAGAATGTTGTTCAAATGGTTATTGAAGATTGACAGGCTCGGAGCCACAAGGTCTCCACTTCCCTGGAGAGCTTGATCCAGCACTTAACCACCATCTTGGTGAAGAAATATTTTCTGATGTCCAATCCAAACTTTCTATGATGCAGCTATAAACCATTCCCTCGTATTCCTGTCACGGGGCACCAGGGAGAAATGATCATTGCCTTTCTTCCTGCTCCCCTTCATGGGGAGTTGCATGGGGAAGTTGTAGAGAGCAATGAAGTCACCCCTCAGCCTTCTCCTTGCTAAGTTGAACAATCCTAGCGTCCTCAGTTGCTCATCCTAAATCATTCTCTCTAGTCTTTTCATCGTCTTCGTTGCTTTTAATAATTTTTTGTGCAACATTGGAGGGGAGATAAGGAATTAGCTGTATCTATTCGTGTAACAGCTTCCTTACATCAACTTGGGCCTAGCTTCCCACATCTATATTGTGATATATGGTTTTTAATGGTAAAGGTATTAGTTAGAGAAGTCTTTGGTTTGGGATTAACTATGAATCATATGTAGAAAAACCCCAAAGCTTCACATCTCTTAAACTGCTTTAATCATAGTGCAATTTTATTGTTTATTGTCCCAGACTAAACCAGATTATTTCTTAAACTGATGAAATATAAGAAACACATTCTGTGAGAAGGAAATGTTTATGTAGAGGAGGAAAGCCATTAAAATATTTGCTGTCTGAGTATCTGTAGCTGCAATGAGACTGATGCACAATGGAAATTCTCAGGCTACTGTGGCTTTTATTTATAAACCATAATGATCTTCAGGTCTGGAAGGGAGTGGGCTTTGCAAAAGTCTGTGGTGTTTGGAAATCCTTTTGGTAATCCTCTGAAAAAAAAGTGTGAAAGTCAAGACATGGTTTTATAAGTGAAATTTATGTTCAAAGAATCAATATATTACCTACATGTGACAAAATCTTATTCCTCCCGTTCCTTTTACCTTGGAGTATATTGATAGAGCCCCAAGTCAGCAGAAGCATATTTCAAATTTGTGTAGCTATGGCTGACAATGCAGCGAGCTGGTGCAAAGTGTCAGGATGATGAAGCAGCACTCCATAGTGCTTCATTGGCAGGGTAGGAAGAAAGAAGGAAAGTTGGAATGAGCTATAAGTAGGGGCAAAGGATCCCTGTAGTCATAGATCATCTACCAAATGCAATGTCATGCGATGAATACCACCCTGAGCCATTAGCAGTATCTCTCATGTGCTTTTAGCTGTCTTTCGTGATCGGTGGAAACATTCCACTACCTTCAGTAACCTTGTAAAAATCCTCTTTAACTGGAATTTCTAGAAAGAAACACTAGGACACTAAGTTAATATAAGTCTAAGAATATATAGAAAACAAACTATGATGTTATTATTAGATGGCAGTTTGTGTACTGTTTAGGGTGCTGCTTGGTATTGTGATGTTTTTCATTGACATAATTATTACATATATAACAGGAAGGAGAAAAGATTTCATTTTACTTTTCTTTCTTCTCCAATAAGGAAAAGAATTATAGCTCTTAATAGATTAGGCTTAAATCAATTATTTTCCTTTTTATAGTGGAGACACTGAATGAGTCAATAGTTGATAATACTGGATAATACTGGATAGTTGATAATGACTGGAGTAGCATCTATTGTTTCTGAATCTTGTTGTTGTCTGAAACATACTTTATCAAAGTGCTGGACGCTGAGTTGTAAACAGACTTACCTCTTTTTGTGTTATTTACATACTATTTAAAAATTTGCCTTTATTGAGAAGCTGTGTTATTACATTTAGGAAACAGTGTGATGAGATATTAATTTCTTCTCGTCTAATTTTCCACCATAGATTATTTTACTTTGCAAAGATAGTCATAATAAGTCCCATGAAAGAGTTATTTTAATTCAAATTAATTTTTACATTACTTTATGATATTTTAATATAGCAGATTTTTTTCACTTGATTCTTAATTTTCTTCTGTGAAGGTACTGGATTTGAGAAAAGGTTGAGTTTTCAGATGCATAATATGTATCTCACTTTTTGGTTTGAATGGTAAAGTGGTACCTGTAGATGCTTCTGAGTTACATCATAACAGCAATATGTAGAATGGATTAGAATTAGGACCATGGATGTTTCAAACTCACTGTGGCTACTTTTTGATGTTAGATATTTTAGATCTAAAATTACACTCTGCCTGAATACTAATTAGTCAGATGAGTGAGATCTGCACAGTGGTGCTGTAAACCTCAACGAAGTTTTTGTCACTTCCTTTGTCCAAAAAAACCCCACCACAAGTCAAAGAAATGTCAATAATTTATACCTTCATATTCTGTTTCCAGCAGGGAATACTGCAAAATTCAGTTCTTAAAAATATGTTTTCTCTCTCTTGTAGTCTTGGTCAAACTCCAAAGTCAACTCACAGAATTTAGAACTTGCTCTGTGGCTGAAAATTGTTCTGTTAAAGGTCACACTGAGATGTGCTAGAGAAAAGGAAATTCTAGCCTTTTTTGCATAATTGCTTGGCTGAGTTTGACCATGAATATTGCATATTATCTAAGCCTGTCGGCATACTGTTGATGTATTTCTCAAACTGAGGGAATCACAATGTTTTCTTCTGAGAGGCACCATATTGCAGAGATGTGAGAGTTTGCCGACCCATTTGCAGATTTGCAATCCGTTCTGTTCTAAGAACACTTTACTGTTTTTATCTGTGCAATGCACTTCTGAACTACCTTAGCTTCACAACACCTCTTCTATCATATAGTGTACTCACCTTGGAAACGTTGTCTTCAGAAAGCTCTTTTATTAGAATGGTATCAAGCCAGACCCTACTAATAGTTTTGATATTGAATAACTAGGATGCTGAGGCTTCCGGGCTTCTCCCTCTGCTTTGTTTAAAGTAGGTAGACATGACTGATAACCACATCATCTGTTGTGGCCTTCATCTCTGCCAGTTGTGTGAACGTTTCAGCACTGTAAGATATACTAAGTGTAAGAGCACACTAAGTTTATGAAATCTGTTATAATTAAGCCTGTTCTGTGATCTAGAGGTAGGTAATCAAATATGATACTTTGTAGCATAATCATAGTATTCAGAAGTGGGCTTCCAAATGTGTGGGAAAATTCTAATAGTAAATCCCATTTTAATTTCATGACAATGATGTGAAAAGATGCTGTATGAAAAGCACTTGTAACTGACAACTTAGCATATGTGAAATAATTTTCACTTTTGAAAAGAAGTTGTTGTATTAGCCCTGTTAAATGTGGTATATAACTATAACTAAAATAATTATCTGTCTTAGGAAACATTAGATATGTACAAAACCAAAGGTCTGCATAAGACAAATTTGGGGGATTGGTTAATAAATAATTCCCCCAAATCCTAGAAATAAATGGTATTTCTTATTTTTTCTAATATACATTATAGTCATGAAATAACAGGTTATGGAATGTTGTGGAGAACTGATGTCACAGAGAGGAACGTCTTGTTTTTCTTCTTTTGGTATCACTTTACATTGGCAAAATCCAAATTACAGCTGACTTTTAAAATTTCACGCTTATAATCATTGTATTTGTTTTCCTCATGTAATATTTCATTTCAACATTGCTATTTTAAAAGAATCAGCTCTAGAAATATTTGGAATTTTCAGTCATTTAAATTGTTATCACAAGAGTAAGTCGCATACAGAAGATGGATATGGCTGCTCCTACGCCATTGCTCACTCTCCGTCCAAGAATCAGAATGCACTGAGCTGTTTGGTTAGATCAACAACAAGTGAAGTTGTCATGATCCCTGGTCATGAATCAAAGCCCTAAATATTTTCAAAAGCTAGGATTTAGCAAGTTATTCTCATCACTCTTCTCTCCTGAGTAGTTTTAACAAGTTCTCTGAACTAATTAATCAACCTAGTCATCAAATATAGGAACCAGCAGACTGATTGGCAGTTTTGGATTAAAGAAGACAGCTAAAGAGTACTGACTTTTGTGCTGTAGCTTATCGAGTATTACTGTGTCTTTGTTGGTGGTGAGGAAATCAAAATCAAGAAAGTTAAACTAGTTCACAGAAGTCACTAAAATTAAACAGGGATAGATTTTTCTCAGAAAGATTAACTAATTTGTCTCTAGAACTAGGCCCCACTTGCATAAATGCAGATTCATTCTTTACTTCTCTGAAATGTCCACTGCAAATAGAGTTACTAATGATATTTAACTTTCCCTGGAAGTGTTTTGAGCAATAATTTGGGGTTTTTGTTTTTTTTTTAATGGAATTTTGAAAAGTGTAAAGCTAGTTATATGATTGTCTAGAACAGATGGAATTTAGGGATTAGTACTCAGGTTTCAAAGTATTCCCGTGAAGTGTCGGGTATCATGCACACAAAAAATGACACTACTATCAGATGAAAATTTCTAAGCTGACTAACTTTTAGGGTTTTTTGACTGTCAGTTTATGTATATAGGCTTTGTCCAGCTGAAGTATTAGGGAGAAAAAAAGTAAAATGTTGAGTTATGTGAAACTTCACAGAGAACCATTGCTCAGATTACATACTTTAAACCCAATCAGGATCAAAACAGTTTATTGAATACTTAAAAATATGTAATTAGCAGGCAGTTGGTGAACATAGATTTAGTATCAGATAAGCCACAAAACTAGACACTTAGAAAATGTTAAAAAAGGTCCACAAATTTCTAAATACTCCTGTGTAACTAATCCCAAAAGTTTTCATATCCTCAGCCCTCAGTGATGAGCTCAGAACCTCCAACCGTCCCACCCTCCCTGAGTAATGTATACCCATCCAGGTGTGGGTCCCTACTTGGTGCACTCTGCACGCCTCACTCCCCTGGCTGGAATGTGGCTACTTACCGTGTCTGAAGACAAAGATCCTCTCTCAGGCCTTGACAGAGAATGTGCTGCTTGTGGGTCAATTTGTGGCAGCAGATAAACAGGTTTTGACTACCTCTTTGTTAACTTCAAGTTTTCCTCTCTTTTACAAATGCTCGTGCTTCTGACTTATATGTTTCAGAGATCTCTGCAATTTCTCATATTTTATAAGATGGTTCTCCTTTGCTTTAATAGGAGCAATTTGGGGCAAGTTATCTCCCAGACAGTTTAGTGTAATTTGATTCACTCACACTGTTTACACCCATATTCCTATCTTTAGAAGTGTTGTTATCCAGGCCATTTTTCAAAGGTGGGCCATGGGGAGCACTCTCCTACTCTGCAGCTGAAAAGAAATATTTACAGTAGGTGTTTTGAAAGCTTTTGGTTAGTTTTCAGCAGTGGACAGATGGAAACATTGATGTTGATAATGTTGATTTAGACCTTAAAAGCTGAATGTGAATGCTTTGAAAATTTTCACCCTGTCGTATCTTTGTCATGTACTTGCCCATGCTTGCCTGTCTTATGGCACAGTTCATCTTTTCACCCTTAATAGAACAGAACCTTATCAAAAACCAGGTATATGTGTGTTTTAGTGTGTCCTGAATAATAGATGCACATATAATGCTTCTATACTAACCAATTATACTAACTATATGTAACATACTTCCCAGTTTGGTCTTTATTTTAATTTATATTTTACAGTGCATTGGGGCACTTAAAGTTTTGCATTATGTTTACATAATAAGCTGTTGATAAGATGAATTATGCTTTATTCTTTGGCTTATATGAATTAATTAACATTGTGTTTTCTACTGGAAAAGACACTTGCTGTCCTATTAAATCTTTACCGTGCCTGCTTTGTAGTGATATTTTGTAAAAGCTTCAAAATTGATTCCTATGTGTGTGTTCAGATGTATGTGCTATGGTGATATCAAAATCTTCTTTCACCTCTTAGTAGGAACCCTCTCAAAACACCTTTCGCTTAACAAAGGCAGATAAAAGGATGTTTCAATGTTTGGTCACCTTAACTTTGTACTTTGGTGTTTTATATATTTGTTTATTTGTAGAAGTTAAATAATGAATAGGAAAGAGCAAGTAGAACTCATGAGAGCATTGGTTTCTTCCTAGTTTACCTGCAGTGAACACATTAGAGGATATATAAAGGTGAACAGAGACTCCATTTCTGTATTTTATTTATTCTATTTCCAGGCCTCTAGTGCACTGCCTAGAGGAGAATTTTGGTATTATTTGCACTGTCAGTAGTCTATAAGAGTGAATAAACTTCTCATGTTTAGCACAAGGCTGAGTACATTCAACACTCGTGACAAGGTTATAGCTAGAAAATATTACAGCTCCTCTTATGAGCTTCATGAAAGTCACTTGCAGTGTTTCCGTCAGACTGAAAAATTGTCCCTGCAAAGACATAGACTCCAAATTCATGTGGAGAGCAAAACTAAGTCACTGTCTTTACAATCCGGAACAGTGGTCTTCTCTCTACAGTGAAAGAAGCAGAAAGTAAGAGGAATACACTCGTGTTGCAGAAGCAGTTGATTTATTATTGGTCTAAGGTAGCAACTTAAATAAAGTTTTCTGTCTTGTTTTTGTGTACAGTTTTTGATTTGACAATCTTAGGATACCTAAACTTATAGTTTAATTTGTGGACTCAGTAGAAATTTAAATAGCTCTCTTGGAAAAAAACCCACATTCATTAGTATACCAAAGATGAAGAACCTTGGTCATAATGTTTATGCTGTTATACTCTTGATTATATTTTCCATTAATCTGTTTTGGCTTTTTTCTTTCATTCAGCAATCCATGTTGTTTATGAATTCTTAATGTGTTCTAATGCAGTCAAGGTTCATGTTAGCACAGAAAGCTGTGATCATAATATGCATTTTATACGCAAGATTGAAACCAGTGTAGATGTGGTGCTCAGGGACATAGAAGTGCTAGGCTAAGAGCTAGACTCAACGGCTTTAAAGGTCTTTTCTAACCTAAACAATTCTATGATCCTGTGGTCAGCATTTCCTATCTTTAGTATATTGAAACCTTGTCTACTGACATTAAAGTTAATAGGACAATAAAGAATGCTGGAATATGTATTGTGTAGTTGCTGAGATTGAAAGAGAAGTGTGGAAAAGCTATGTGGTTTCACTTGGAACTTTTTGTGCCTTTTGGTAGTGACAAGGGAATAGAAAGTTAACTGATGTTAATCAGGATATTTTTTAGGGGTTTGTTGTTTGGGTTTTTTTAGGGAAGTAGTCAATAGGGTGTTGTGAGGAAACAGTAGGAAAAGAGATTGTGGCAGATCCAAGGAGGTAAACTGCTATTTCTCATTTGTATTTAATTTTTTTCAGAATTATTTAGAATCAATTTGCTTTTTTAAATCAGACGTACTGTAATCAATTGACTTACTGGTGTTCCTTTTGCTTAAACCATTAAAAGACAGTAACATATGACACAGCTACTTAATTTAGTGTCAGATTATCACTTCTAGCCCTGTAGCAGAACTATTTGCTGGAACTTGGACGGAACAATATTCCACGACCAATAATAATAATAATAAAAGTTCCTTTTGATAAACTTCTGTTTAGAATGACTACTGAAAGCTTCAAGATTGAAATGCTATATTTTCACATATTGAAATGTCCTTTTGTGTTTTTTTATTTTTGCTCTTAGATATTAACAATTCCATGTACACACAGGCTTTTTTATTGCTTTAAGAATTCTGTAGACTTTAGTCTCCACTTAGAACTTGAATGGATATTTATTTTAAAATCTCACTTCTTCATTCAAAGAGCCATTTTGCCCTCTGTACATTTCTAATTATCTTCCTCTCCAGTGCTACATTATGCAAAGTGGTTCTTGATTATACTGTTTGAATCAGTGCTTAATTTGTATATATGTGTCAATTTCAGCCCCTATAACTACGGAAATGAAACAACTTCTCTGTGAACCTCCCTTTCTTTTGTCAAGAAACCAGTATAATTATTTTTTCCATGACCATGAGTTAACTTTCTCTGATCCATTTTTTCCTCCACATTTTTTCTGTACTTCCTGATCTTGATATAATCATGGTGGTTTGCTAAACTATAAACACAACATGCTCAGGTGATTTCTATTTTGTAGCCACTGAAATTCAAGGCCAGTCCAAACACTGTGTCAGATGAGAGCAAGGTATTCAAGGCAAAACTGTGAATCAACACAGCTGGAGAAATGGCTCATTTACAGAGCTTACCACTCTTCTCTTCCTCGCTTTTATTGCTCTGGAGATATGGAACATATTTTGGATGATAGTGTTTATTCAAAAGCATCAGTTCCCAGTTCAGGATGGAGTCTGAATTTCAGCTCTGATGCATTGTTGACACAGGAAACAGATGGCTGTGAAGCCACTGGTGTAAAATAGTTGCTTAGAGAGGTTTATATGGGTTTCTCTCACGTCTTTTGAAAATAGGAGTGTCAAAAGCCGAGGAAATTCATACCTATTTCCTAAATCAAAAGGATCTTGTATCTTGGATCAGTTATTTTGATACACAATATTAATTTTAAAGTAATTGAGACAATTTCTTCTAGTTTGTAACAGTATGGAAGAGGTGAAAAACTGATGCCTCTGTCTTATGGGAATCAATATTATCCTCGCACTTTTCAGAATGCTTTGAAGCTAAAAGCTTTTACTTAAATCTAATTTGTATCAGAAAAAGGAATTCTATGTCATTTTGATGTAAGTAGTGATAAACATTGGGCATACAGCAGTATAAATAATACAGCAACTAAACTGGAGGTCAAGTACTCAAGCTCCATAATTTCTGTTGTAAATCTTTGTAAACTGTTGCTAGACGTTATTCTACCCTCAATATATATTTATTTTTTTGTTTATGGCTAAAAAATAGTTAGGATGTATTTGAAACATGCAGTGCAAAACTCATTTCCTGGAGCTAAATGATACTGGCAATTTATGCCATGGCAATAATTATTTTTTCCAGAAGTATCTGTAGGCCTCAACTACTATCAGGATCTCGGTACCTAGGAAAAAAGAAACAAGAAAGGAAAAATAAGAAAGGAAAAATAAGAAAGATACTATCCCTCAAAAAGTGTATACCCTACAGTCACATAATGAACCCAGGTAAGATCCAGGTGGCAGAAGCTAAGAGGAACATCAAGCTGATGTTCCCTTCTTGCAGGTACGGATGAGTTCCCTGAACTGGAGTCCCTGCAGAGCAGCTGGCACGAGCTGCTCAGAGGCTTGCTGAACCCAAGCTGCTTCCAACTTGTCTACTGTGTCTTCAGCTACCACCTTTCACCATCACTAAATTGCTTAAAGTAAGTGAGGGGAACAACAAATTAACTCTCTCTGAAGCATCTTTCCAGAAACCTATTGGATTTTCTGCTTACCTATCTTCCCCATCTCCCTTCTTCCAAGCCTCCAAGAGCACAATAAGATTACAGCGCCAACCTGAAAGTCTCTGATGATAGGTTTGAAATGGGTATGTTAAAAAAACTTGTTTGGATCTTCATTCTTTACTTAGATAATCAAATATCCTGGAAATGATCTTCAAAGTGCTTTTGAGTATTTTCCACACCTACACTAAAAATGTAAAGCTGTTCATGTTTTTCTGAAATATGGTAAAATAGGAAATATTATCAAACTTTATGCTGCAAAACTATTTAAACAAGCATGAAGCAGGATGTTGAGCAAAGTACTAGTAAACAAAATGTAAACTTTATATCAATTATTTTTTCTTATCTCTCTTTTTGAATCTCCTTTTGATTTAGTCACTGTATTCAAAAACAATAGTTCAACTTAGCACACAGTTTATGTAGTTCTTTTAAGAAATTAAGTATTATTACCAAACATGTAAATTTAGTGGTTTTCATCTCCCAGAATCTTGTCTTCCCGTGAGAATCACAGCTTCCTTTATTGAAAAGGAAGCTCAAACTGCCACCTTTGCAGAGCAAAACTTGACAACGTGGTGCTCAAAAGTTCATACAACAACTGAAAGAAACCCATGTGTTTTATTTGGAGGATACCAACTGGTATTCTTTGGAGGGCAAGTGTGAATTTGATTAATGATTCTTCAATGTTTGAAGTTTCTCTAATGTGTCACTTTTCTGTGGTTCAGGCAATCACATCGTTATTCAGTGTCTCACGGACTGTGCTGGCATTGACTGGGTAGAAATCCAAGAGAGGCATTGGTTCCTGGTTTGTCCAGCTTTTCAGAGCTCTAGCAAATGCAGAGCTATATGGAAGAGAAATCATTGTGGCATCAAAACTGTAGATTGGAATTTTAAAAATCTGGATTTAAAATACCAAAGAGTTTATCCTTTATCTCAACCATAGCATCCTGTGGAAGCAAAAGAGTTAACATCTCCTGTGCCTTTGCAGATGTAGCTAGTTAAGAAATATTTGCAGCTAGGGTCTTGCCGGGCAGAACAACTTAATTAACAGAGGAGTGAATTCTTTGCAAAAAGGCTGTACTCTCTAGAGTCTCTTCATCTGAATGTTTCAAAGGCTGTTGTACTTTTACCGTAGTCACTTTATCTGACTGAATTTTGGGGAAACTGTATAACCTAGAGCTATCCAGATTCTGTAACCGCTTCATTTCAGCAGAGTTCTTATTGGCAGAGCCCGTCATTCCGTTGCTCAGTGTTCCTTCCAGTAGCTATAGTAATAAGGTTCTTCTGCTCTGACTTGATCTAAATTGTAACTGGTTATTTCCATAACTTTCCAAAGTTGCAGCGAGACCTTTCCACTAGAGTATTCTAGAGTGCACATAACATTTACACCTGTCCCTGGTTATTTCCTTCTTGCTGTCATGTGCTCACTGAAAATATCATCCTATATTAAATAAAAACCTCCAGAACATTCAAATGGAAATGAAAAGGGTTAAAATCAAAATGACAAGTGCTTCAAGTATAAAAGAATCCAGCAGTCACCATAACAGTGGTAAATGTACAACCTCGTTTCATACAGTCATGCCTTTAACAAAGTTATTCCTCTCTCTTATCTTTACTTAACAGAGCCCATTGTGTTCTTTTGTATGGTTTGATGCAAAACCAACATCTTCTTTAATCGCTTTTGAAGAAAATTTCTTCACAGATATTCACAGAAGCACTTGTGGAATTGATATATTTGCATTTCAATATACCCTTGTTTAAATGGCTTCTGCCTATCATGTTTGATTGTCCGGCAAGTTTTCTCACTGTAGACAGGCTATTTTTTACTGATGTTTTGGGGTAGTTTTTCTAGTTTGAACTGCTTGAACACAGCTATGAACTGACCCACAGCTATATATACATTATATTACTAATTGTAGGAGGTAGGTAGAGATATGTAAGAAACATGATGAAAACTAGCATACAGCTCTGAAGAGATTTTCTTTTTTAAAGACATTTTGATTCAGAAAAACTTAAAAGCTTACCTTTTCATAAAGTTATTGAAATGCTTTATTATTTCTTGCAACACACGCATGTTACACGCAGTGACACCAGTAGCAGCAGTTGTCTCACATAACCAATACCTGCTTTAGCACTGGCAGAAGCAGCAGCAAATGTGGGGCTTCCAGGAGCAAGGAGAAATGGTACCAGATTGTCTTGTCAGCATTACTCTAAGCTACTTCTTATTTTATGTAGAATTAGTGAGAGCAAAATCACTACTTGTATAACTCCTAGTTTGAAACCTTGTAAGCTGAAGGAATCATTACAAATCTGACTGACTCTAAGTTGTCCCTCCCTGGGACTAACGGCATTCTTACTCACTTGCTGTTCCACTAAACATGTCAGCATGTGTAGGAACTTCTCTATTCTGGTATATTAGCATTTCCCATCCACTTACTTCTTGTTGTGATGGGCAGTTGAGTTCACGTTTGTTTGTTTCATGGACATTATCTAACCCAAACAACTTTTACTTGATTTAAAAATAGCTATAGCTGTCCAGAGATATGAGCAACATCCGTGAATGAATTTCTCTTCACTTGTGATAGAATGTTGTCTTTGATTTATAAACACATGTAAATATATGCATGCACATGGACACAAACATGTAAATATCTAGAGATGTCTCAGGAATGGACTATGAGGATTAAGTTTTTGTTGCTGCAGTGTAGCACAATTAATTCCATGGAACAGTATATAGCAGTAAACTAAACTAGTATTTCTGCTCACTATGGTGTGCATTTGTTAATGCTTAGTATTTGCACTAGTAAAGGAATTCAGGTCCTTGAGGTATACATTCCAAAGAGAGAGAGTAGACCCTAATTCTCTACCAGGAAAACTAATTCAGAGCTTCCTGAATATGCCTAGAGAATAAAAGGCTTGACCATGCTGTTGAGCTAAGAAAAGGAACAAGTGTGGAACATCACAGACTTTGCAAGAAAACTAAAAAAACTTAAACCTAACTGCATAGATAAATGTTTGACCACTGAGACTAATGATCTTTTCAGTTGTGGACTCATGTTCATGATCATTCAAAATCTGTGCTTGGTAAAAAAGCTCAACCTTTAGAACTCTTCCTCACTTCACAGAAACTTATACTTTCTGTTTTACTGTTTTGGTGGTTTTTTAGATTGTATTTTTAATGCTTTAGTGTTTTAATGTAGTTTTGTTTAGATGTTCATAATATTTCATTTATATAGAATAAGAAAAACACAGGCAGACTGTATGATTTCTATCAGTAGCTTTACTTATAATCATGGATACTTTATGGATAAATAGTATAATCACTTTCAAGTTTTAAAGGAAAAAATATTCTCCCCCTGGATATTAAAAAATATTTTCTTCCTTTAAAAGTCTTTCATCACTATTGAATTTACATGGGATTTAGGTAGATATCTTGCGGTGTACCTTTCCTTCTTTTCCTTCACACTTCTGATGTTCTGATCTGTAAATTCGCTAGCAGTTCCTACCCTAGGAAATCACACGTTACTGTATAGCCTCTTTGCTAAGCGCTTCTCTCTCCCGTGCTAAGCATACCTATTTCCTAGTTCTTATCACTAGAGGAGCAGGAAAAAAGCGTAGCTTCTCCCAGAGCTCCTAGCACAGAAGACATGAGATGTCAACATAGTATTAGAAGAGTGACAATATCTGTTCATTGTGGCAAAGAGTTTACAGACCAATGATCTTATGTTATCCTTTTTTTTCTTTCTTTCAGAAGTTTTAGAACACCTAGCAGCTCTTGCCTGTAGGCCCTGCTCTTATAAACGGCCTTGGTGCAAGCAGCAAATGAAGGAGAGAAGTGTTCTTGGTTGTTTCCTCTGAGCCTTCTTGTTCTGCTTTACAGTTCATGATAGTACTAGGTAGCCTGTTTGGCTTTTTCTGGTGGTAGGTGTCTTAACCTGACACTCTGCTTGTGAGCATTTGCATTCCACTGGAAAGGCAAAGATTTCTCATTCCATGCCTTATTTATATACTGTATCACTGAGACTATGAAGCAGAAGCTAATACCTAAAATAATATTTATTGGTGAAACATTGGAAAAAGCTGCTGAGGGAAGTTGTGGAGTGACCATTCCTGGAGGTGTTCAAAAAATGTGTAGACATGGCACTTCAGGACACAGTTCAGTAGTCATGGTAGTGTTGCATTGATGGCTGGACTTGATGATCTTAGAGGTTTTTTCCAACCTTAATGATTTTATGATTCTATGAAAAGAAACAAAGTTAATGAGTGAAAGAATCTTTATTTATTTTGGATTCTCAGACAAGGAAATACACATGGAAATATGTTTACTTTTGTAGAGTTTTTGAGTCTTTTAATGGAAGAGAACCAAACCATGAAAGTTATGGGTGATGTGATGAAGGTAAATGAATTTCTCAAATCAAAATATCTTCAATGCCGACTTCAGGATTTATGTAATGAAGTCTTACTTGTATCACATTGGGTAAGAATTTTTTTCATATTCTTAGCTGCGCTGAAGATTAGTACTGCTGCCTTGTTTAGAAACTCTGGTGATGGCTTGATTGGAAACAAGATTCTCCTTCCCCCCTTGCATCCGGTGATGTGTCCCATGTGTGGACAGCAGCATGTTTTCTCTGACCGCAGGATTGCCTCTATTCTGCTCCAGGTCAACAGCAATTTGTAGATTAAAATGCTCTAATATTCTGCTTCCATCTTATCAGTGATAGGAAGATTAACTCACCCAACTTAAAGCCAGTGAAATTTTTGAGCTGTTCTTGAACTACCACAATGTGTGATGTGTGAGCTCCATCACAGCCTGTAATTATGCCTTTGTTTTTAGTGGTCACTTTTCTTAAAACAATTCAGTTGAAATAATTAGAGGCTTTGATATGACTCAAGATTTCCCTTCTAGAAAGAAGTCTCCTAACCACTTTCCTGGCTTTATTAACCCTTCTAGGTTTCTTAATATTGTATTGCTAGGCCTCATCTTCTGTCTTCTTTTTTATAAAAACGGATGCAGAACTTTACTGTCAGAAGAGGATTCCAGGCTGTGATTCTATGTTGAAAGAAGCATCTTCTTTCAACCCTCGGTTAGGCTTTATCGATGGGTTCACTGGAGAATTTTCAGTAAATAAGTGGGAAAGAGGTCAAGGTGCTTTATGAGATATAGATCATTACCTCTCTGAGGCACTGACACATTCAATTCTTGCTTTTTCAAGCAAATGGCTGTTCTATGCTTTCTGTGGAAGCCCGGTGCATACGTAGGAACAAACCCCTACTGAAATGTTGTACCTCTCCTCCATAATAAAGTGTAAGTCTGCTATGTAGCTTTAGTTAGGCAAGCTAGAAGGAAAGTTTACATGAATAGAGTAGATAAGAGAAGACAAGACAAAGCTATTTAACTGTGAAAGTTTCCCATTTAAATTAAGGTCTAGTTTCTGAGAAAATGAAAAAGTACTTCACTGCGGATTTGTTTTCAAAGGTCTTCTACTTCCAGTTATTGTAAGCCTGTGATTGAGTGTACTATGGGAAGATAAAACTGAGTGTATTTCAGATACTCATTAGAAGCGGCAATCACTTTTTAAACCTTTGACAGTTAACACCATGGAATTTAATCTCAGATGTAGGCTTTTAAACACTAAAGGTTAATAAAAACTTATTATCAAAGGTGTATTGTTTTCTGTGATGAAGTCATTTGGAACTTGAATATTGAGTGCTGTGACTGGAGGAAACTAAGAGAGGGGGGAAAAAACATTACATCTGGCTGAATGTAATTCAAAGGCAAGAGAAATACTGAAGTTGTACCCAGTTGACCTGCCCTACTCCGTTTATTGATTTGTTAAGCAAAATAGTTAACCAGGAAATGCCTACGGAACATATTCTCAGACATGAAAAAGCATTCATTATGCTCAGCTCTCAAGAGCGAAGTTTGTAATACAGTGCAAACAAAGACTCTGAGTAAGAGGAATGTCTCAGCATTTATTTTTAATATATTTACAGAACAGCTCAGAGCTTTTTTCTTTTGGGTGTGTATATGTAAAAATATATGCAAATATACATACCCATATTAATAACTTGTAATTTTTGTGTGATGTAGTGCAAAACTTGTTTGGCCACAAAAACTGCTAATTTTGGGGAAAGCTGAAAAACCTTTTTTAAAGTAATTGTAGGATTGAGACACCTGTAAAAGCAAGAATATACTCAGCCTATTGACATGGGAAAGATTGTTCCACCCTTCTATTTGAAGTGAGATTACACAGTTCAACAGTTTCTGAACATGGTTACACTGTGACTATATTGATGTCAGAGCTATGCTGTGAAGCTGATTTCTGTAAGGCTGCACAGAGAGTTAGCAAACTTGAGTCTGAACCATCAGATTAAACACCTACATTAATGTTTCCGTAGAGGAATGAAATTTAGTTTACAGACAAACCAGAGCTCTTGGGATGGTGACCTCATTACAAAATAATAATATCATGCATTGCCTATATTTATGGAATTCTTGTATGTCTTTTTGATGACAACTTAAGACTGGAATGCCAGGGTTTGGACTTATGAGGTATCATTGCTGACACTGAAAATAAAGATTAAGATTTTACGTAAATAAAGGATGGCATTTTGATAAATTTATTTATAAACCGAGTGCTCTGAAGCGCAGGGGGCACTGCAGTTTTGTCTTCCCCTGAATTCAGAGACATTTTTTAAAAGTTTTTCAGTTTCCTTCTCCCCTCTCATTTATTCAAGTGCTGTTTTCCTTGTTTTTCCTCATTACTTGCTTGCTAATCAAGAATAATATGTAAATAGGACATCATAAATATTCAAACACACTCAATGACTTAAATTTACCTATTTTGTTAATAAGATAATATTGATTATCTTTTAACAAAAGTTAAAAATAAGGATAGGTAATTAAGACTTTCCTGTAGGCTCAGGAAATTATTTTAGTAAAACCATCATGAATATAGGATAACTGTATTTCTCCTGAGTGAACAAGTATGGATGTAAAAAGCAGACAACCTGAAGATGATTATTGAATTATTAATACTGGTTTGTTTTTCAAGTTTTAATTAAAATACTTAATATGATGGTTAAACTACAGATCACAGTCAGTGATGCAACACAGCTGTTATTAATGTCCCCATTTTAAGTCCATCTTAAAAGGTAGAGAGAATGTTTGCTCTGTTAAAACAAACAATTGACAATTGTAGTAAATCTGGTCTTTTGAACGCTGTATGGCAATTGGGAATAAAACAATGTTCCTGCTCGGAGCTCATTATGAGAAATTGTTTCCTACAAGAAGAGAATAATTGCTCAGTTGTTTTGTTTTGTTTTTTTTTTAAATTACTTTTTTGCCCCCTTTCCCCCTTTTTTAATTTTTGTTTATTAGATACACAGGTTTGGGTTGTTTTTTTTTCTGAAATAGATCTCCAGCCCTTTAAGAAGAGAGTTAAAACTGCTGTGCTGAACTTTCCATATTAGATAGACATAGAGTCTATATTAGATAGACATAGAGTCTATCATCAGTAAATTTGCAGATGACACCAAGTTAGGCGGGTGTGTCGATCTGCGTGAGAATAGGAAGGCTCTCCGGAGAGACTTAGATAGACTGAATCACTGGGCCAGTGTTAATGGGATGAGTTTCAACAAGGCCAAGTGCCGCGACCTGCTCTTGGGCCGCAACAACCCCATGCAATGCTACAGGCTTGGAGACGTGTGGTTGGAGAGCTGTCTCGAGGAGAGGGATCTGGGGGTTCTGACAGACAAGCAAATGAACATGAGCCAGCAGTGTGCCCAGGTGGCAAAGAAGGCAAATGGCATCCTGGCCTGTTTTAGAAATAGTGTGACCAGCAGGAGTAGGAGGGTCATTGTCCCCCTGTACACAGCACTGGTGAGGCCTCAACTCGAGTACTGTGTCCAGTTCTGGGCACCTCAGTACAAGAGAGATATCGAGGTGCTGGAGCGGGTGCAGAGGAGGGCAACGAAGCTGGTCAAGGGACTAGAGAATAGATCGTATGAGGACCGTTTGAAGGAGTTAAGTCTGTTTAGTTTGAGGAAGAGGAGGCTGAGGGGAGACCTCATCACTCTCTACAACTACCTGAAAGGACATTGTGGAGAGATTGGTGCTGGTCTCTTTTCTCGGGTAATTAGTGATAGAACTAGAGGGAATGGCTTCAAGCTTAAACAAGGTAGGTTTAGACTAGACACTAGGAAGAAGTTCTTCATGGAAAGAGTTGTGGAATATTGGAACAGGCTGCCCAGGGAGGTGGTTGAGTCGCCATCCCTGGATGTGTTTAAGCATCGCTTGGATGTGGTGTTGCATGATATGGTCTAGGGGTGAACTTGTAAGTAGAGTTAATGGTTGGACACGATGATCCCAAGGGTCTTTTCCAACCTGGATGATTCTGTGATTCTGTGATTTAAGTGTAAATAGGAGTAATCAAAAACATGATCCACTTTCAAATTTCTTTCTAACTGCAGAAGGCAATCTATCAGTTTTCCCAGAGAAGTGAACTGGCTTTTAGTTGTATTAAGATGTAAGATAAAACAAACATTCTGTAACTAATCTTAACATACATAATAAGACAGGATAAAATTTGATGTTTACTTTATCCTGGCAGTCATTAAACAGTGTTTTTTCTTAAAATAAATAGGATATCTTAAGATCACAAGAATGTAGACAGCTGCTATATGGAGAACAGGTAAAATTAATGTTAAAACCTGTATGTCCCAACAGTGCTCAAGTGCCATGCGATCACTAAATATCACTTACGAGTCAATTACACCTCCAGTTAGTGCAATATTCCGCAGTTGACTGGTCGTTAGCCTGACGGTTGCAAGTTAAGTGCTTATAGTTTATGTACAGTTTAATCCCAGAGCTGTGAAAATGTAGGAAAATGTGAGTCTTCTTTCCTCTGTATGTTTGGAACTTTAAGAAACAGCGTTTTATGAATATTCTTGCAGTAATAACTGGCAGTTTCATCCTTCCTGGCAACGGGCCTTCCAAAAGATCTGACAACAGGCCTGCCCCAAGGACCTGGCAAGGATGACCACTGAGGCCTGATGACTTTGTTTACATGTCTTTTGTGCACTGGCTCAATTACAAATTAGAAATTGCCCACAGCCAGGCTCAGTGCAGCTATAAATCCGGCTCTCCCCGCTGGAGAGCCAATGTGAGTCGGTTCTCCTCAGAGCGATGGGGCTGCAGTCGGGGACACTCCCCTTGGATCGGGCTGCCCAAGGAAACTTCCGAGGGTTGGGAGTGCCCACCACTCCTCACTGGTGAGCGAGACTTCTGGATACCCTTCGTGAGTGAGTGATTAATTTTCTGGGTGCCTGAGGTTTTTCCCCTTTTTGTGAGCGAGTGTGTGCATGTTTTTGGTTATATTTCTAGAGGAATAGTTGCGAATTCCTAAATTAAGTTGTGTAATGATAATTCCCAACT
Source organism: Apaloderma vittatum (assembly GCF_000703405.1). Classification (NCBI taxonomy): domain Eukaryota; kingdom Metazoa; phylum Chordata; class Aves; order Trogoniformes; family Trogonidae; genus Apaloderma; species Apaloderma vittatum. Next base: position 46,551 of record NW_009721313.1, read on the forward strand.
GACATCTGAGTCTGTAATGTGCTTTGTCTGTCAGAGTGTGTGGTGGGTTTTGGGTTGGCTTTCTTCCTTTCAGGAGTGAAAACTTACAGTCTGAATCCTAACAGGGCAAAAGATAAAGTTTTGGAAAAGTGTCTAGGGAACAGTATGGGGATTTGAATTGTCCACATGTCTCTGCTGAATTCAATCACGCACAATCATATGCTATAATCTTGGGGAAAAGCTATTTCAGTCTCTTTTAGATGAAAAGGCAGGCGTATTTTAGTTTCATTACTTATGTGAGTCAAGTCATTACTGTGTTTCAGCCAGATTTCTCACTGGCTACTTAAGGACTGAAATAGTTCCCATCTTATGTGCAGGGTGGTCAGTTCAGTAATTGTTATTGCATTGTATTAATGATTTTGTTGTTGAAGAAATACTAAAGTCAGTATGTACAAAAGCTGTAAAATAAAAAGATATTATTCAAATTCATTGACACAATGAAGGTCAGCACATTGCAGGCTGTCAGACATGCCAAGTGTAGTATTTTGACAGAGCAGGTTGACACTGACAGCATCTCTGAATGGGTTTTTGCCTGGGAGTTCATAAAAGATAATGGTGGGGAGCAGATGTCAGAAGCATATAGATTTTTCTGAGAAAAGAAGAAATGCTAAAAGAAATGAGGATTACACGAGAAGAGGTGATCACAAAATTAGAATGTCTGCAGGCTGACAGCCATAGGAACAGATGGAAATAGCATTCAGACTGAAGTAGAAAGGAAATACAGAAAAAATGCAGACAGTCTTATAGTGCACATATGATCCACTGTATTATACATATGTGGAGGTGTGAATACAAAAATAAAAGTCAAAAAAACCCCTCTATACATGTGAATAAACTTATGGATTTAAGTGTTCCAGAATTCTACAATGCTTAAATCAATTGGCCCAATTCTTACTTGTTTTTCACATTTCAAAGTGGAGCTAAAGCATTACTATACTGATTTGGTCCAGAATAAATGACTTCCAAAAGTGTGAACAATGAAGTAATGAAAAATTCAACACAGTGTCAACATGAGTGAGATTTGCATAATTAGAATTTTGTACAGAATCTAGCTCTATGATCAAAGTTCTCCTGACCTGAGCAGTTACATCAGAGTGATGAGAAAGAGTAGATGGAAGAAAGGAGATTAAGAAGGATGGAGAAGGTTGCCATCTCCCTCACAGTTACGGTCACATGGACATGGAACATTGACAGAGTCTCCACAGATATTACTGTATTAGTGGAACTCTGCTATGGAAAGAGAGAGTTGAAGTACGTAGGCCATCAAAAACACTTTTGCTGCTATGACATTCTGACTCTTCATGAGAAAACCTCCTAAAGCAGCAGATGTTTGAGATCAGCAAGCCCTCCAGAGCCAGGTGCCTAACTGTGTCTGAAGCTGTAGGCGTAGCAGGATGAGAATTATAGGCTCTTGCTGGTATTACAGGGCATTTGCACATTACATTTGTTAAAGGCTGGAAGGTGGAGGGGATAATCTCATAATGGGATCTATGTGAGCACTTTTCTTAGACAGATTGCTACCACCTGGGAATTAAGAGAGAAAATAATAATCCTCTGATTTCTCACGGTCTATCTGAGTGAGTTTGCAGGTCTCAGTTACAATACAAGCATTAAAAAAACTCAACTTGTAATAAATAGACTTGCTGGAAGATTCAACAGAAAGGTTTCTTGTTTCTCACTTTAAAAAGATAAATCTACTTTTTCTGCTTTGATAGAAGTGTACTATACTGGAATTGTATGAGCAAATTTTAATCTCATTAATCCAGTATGAAAATGTCACTAGGTTGGCTGATTTTATGTGTATCCCCAAAGTCTGTCCCCCTCTTCATCACATCCACCTGAAACTTCGAGTCTCTGTTGGCACAATGTGACTAATCCTATGTAGGTCAATGATGTTTCAGCCAGTTGTTCTCAATATCAGTGTGCAGATATTTTGTATTTTTAGAGAAAATGGGGGTTTTTATCCCTTTCAACACAGGTACAGGAAAATTGTGAGGACAGGTCTTTGGATAAGTCTGCAATATTAAGTTTAATAGTCACCTATTAATAAAAGTGGTTAAGCTAGTGTGCTTCTTCTGTGAGACTGCAGAGTGTGATATTCAATAGCAGTTACTTTTACTGGAAGATGTGATAAAACTGCAGAATTTCTATTGTTTGTGAGTGCCTCTGTCACTGGACCCTTCCCTGATCTACTTGCTCCTAATGACTAATCTGGTCACTGAAAGCAGCCATTTAGAATTTAGCATTTCAATATTAGAGAAGTCTTCATGAAGATCCATGTATTCTTTGTATAGGGTGTTACTGAAGACAAACATGTTCTGACTACCCTGTTTTCTTGGTTTTAAAATTATAATGTGGTGTGAAAAGCATACTATTATTGTGTGAATGTTATGTGGATGTTGTGGATGTAATAGAGCTAACTACAAACATGGAGAATAAGAAATGTTTTAAAGACTCATGGTGAGGTGAATGTCTTCTAAGATTTGCAGTTGTGAAGCAGTATTCTATGATATTATTGTTGTAAGGATCCCCTGAAAGCTCAGGAAAACTTGTATGGTAATAGATGTGTCATGCTTATTTTAAGTTGTAGTTGAATTTGTCCAGTCCATCATAGGAATTTACTGTGCTTATATGGTCAGATCTATAAAGAAGTAGTGTAGTGTCATTTATTTACAGAGGTGCATTTTCTGCTTAGGAAGCCTTGCTTTGCTGTTTCACATTGCTACTGTTTTATTGTGAGATGAAAATGGAGGTTTATATTACAATTATTAAGAATTTTGCTACCTAAAGAGTGGCAAGAAAAGCTACAAGACACAGAGATACATATTTGTTATAACAAATATTTACAATGTAAAGATAGATAATAACTCTTTTTTCCTTAATAACACTAACTACATTGAATATCTTATGGGAATTCATGAAATTGCCTCAGTTCTCTGTTTTAGTTTAAGTGTGATAAGTGGTAGATGTTGCAGAGCCAGGCTGTTCAGCATTGTAGTCAAGTAGTACAATAAATACAGAAGAATATAATTTACATCTAGTATCTTTCAGGATAAACTTGGCAAACATAATTCTCACCCCTAGGGAATGGTATGTTCACAAAGAGACTTAAAGCACCTAGCAGAACATGTATATTTTTGTTTCTATAAAATTGACAGTGGCATTGTTTTGCTGTATGAGCTCTCTTATATTGTAGGTTGCTCACTGTATTTTTTGTTATCTCAGAATTTTTAGGATTTTTTGTTATCAGATGGGGAAAGACAGACACATTATTCTAAAGCAAGTCTTTTGGGGAAAATGAAAGTGACAGAACAGAACTAACTTCCTGTACATAGAGTAGAATAGCCTTCCTCAGCCCTTCTCTAAAATTTACAGTCCATTTTCGAAAGGTATCTTTAAAGTAGGTAGAGAATCAAAAGAGGATTTCCAGAGGCACTTTGAAGGGCATATGTGCTTCTATTCTATATTGTATTGTTCAGTGTCACCACTCTGATTTCTGGGATGTGGCACTCTGAATTGACTGATACCCAAGCTTCTTTTTAAGAGGGGATGCCTATAGTCATACTCACCAATCTAAAAATGCTGCTCACTGGTGGCCTCTGCATCTTGTTGTTGACAATCTAGATACAGAAATCTCTGTCCTGTAGCCTCTCACAAGCTAGGGTCTCAGTCTGCTGCCTCTATCCCCTCCCTACCTTCTGTTTTTCCTAGCTTATTTTTCCGATTGCCTTCCATCCCAGTTCCGTAAACTTGGTAGGCTAAAAACTGTTAAATGTTTTTCCCCTACTTTCCTTATTTAAGTATACTATGTATTACATTATAGGAGAAAATCAGATCAGTAGAGGTGAGTGGGCAGCCGTCTTCAGGAGATGCAAAGGCTAGCAGGATGAAGAAATTGGTAACTAGATTAGCCACACATGAAATCAATTATTTGACTGTATCCTATCTGTTGTTTTTTATAACCCTCAGCTGTCTGTTATGATTCCGGCTTACCTCTGTGTGCTCTTGTGGCAGTTATAGCTCTGTTTCTGATTGGAGACCCAAGTATCAGATGATGATTGGGATGGGGATGAAAGGCAAAAGGGCTGGGGGAGTGAGTGGGAGGGGAGACAGAGGTCTGAGGGAACAAATGAGTCACACTGGTTCAAGCTAAGATGCAGTGAGGGAGGACAAAAAAGGATGAAACAGCAAGGAGAGAAACTGCACAGAACCTTTAACCTGTGGTGAATCAGTCATTCCACACCATGGAAGATACCAGCAATGTCATTACATTGCCAGGGAAGACAAACATTTCTTTCAGAAGTTGCTTTGGCGTGTGGGGAAAAAATCTACGTTGATCTAAGAGTAACGTAATTTCACACAGCTACTTGCATGACAAGTTCCCTTAGACTAAATGCCTCTCAAAGTATTTGGGAAAACTACCTAAAGAAATTCTAAATTTTTTTATTTTTGTGTACCAGAACAGGAATACATCTAAAACTAACTTAGTCATAAATGAGGAATAAAACTCTCAGTGCCCAGCATGCTATGACACAGACAGTTTAATTATTCTTGTTCTTATTAAGAAGCTAAACTTATAGAATCATAGAATGGCCTAGGCTGGAAGGGACCTTAGAGATCATTTTAATCCAGCCTCCCTATTGCCAGGGTCACCACCTCTCAACTGGATCAGGCAACACTTGAGGACCGAACTTAGACCTATTTAATATTGTTTGAGATTCCCAGGTGGATGATAAGTGTTGCACCAAAATACAGGTTTTTAACATCTTGTTTAAGTATCCATAATTCAACTGGAGTTCATTAGAAAAATAATAAAAACAAATCAGAAACAGAAAGTATTCTATGTAAAAGTGATTACAAAGAGATATCCATTAGAACTTTTTGAAATATTCACTCACTCATATAGACTATTCGGTTTCTTGAAAGTGTTTGTCCATATATTTTCTAGCCATTTTCTAGCACATTAAAAGTATTTCTGTATATCAATGAAGAGATATATGTGTAGTATATACTATGTATATCTTTTCAATCACAATACATATAATATGCATGTATAAGTACTAATGCTAAAACATTGATCAACTGTACATGAGCCTCAGCAACGTAGGGTGGAAGTTACAAGAAGCACACGTACCTCTTATGTACCAAGGTTGTTCAAGAATGTGATTTATTACTGAAGAATGATTGTCCACAAATTCTGCAATAGTCCTGCAGATGGAAGTGCACAGGGATTTCAATATAAAATTTATTTTAAAAATTATAATTACAGTATTAGCAAAGTAGTCAAATAATATCTTAATCTATCCAATAATATCTCAATCTATGCATGTAGACTTTTAGAGACTGAAAAATACCACTTCTGATACACTTATGTGTAGTTTTCTGGGGTTTTTTTTACGTAGAGCTGTTGTTAAGACACAAGGCATGATGATAGGCATAATGATTTACCCTAGGTAAAGATAACAGAAAATGTATCTAATTTTTATTCTGTTTTATTGAGGGAAAAAACTGTGCTAGCCCACAGAAATGACATAGGACATTTTTTAGATATTGACATTTTGTTTTCCAATATCTCTGAACTGATTAAAAAAACCCCAATAAACCCAAACACCACAAAAACTTCCACTCTAAAATAAAACCTTCCTAGTGATGGCAGCCATACGCAGCAGTTTTTCCAAAAAAAGTATTTGTTTTTATCTGGTCTCAGTCCTTCTGTTGTATTTGCAGAATTGGTATGATATTGAGTAAATGACAGCAGCTGTGGTCTTTTGCAAGTAATCAGTCTTCCCATTTTGGAGAGAAAAAATAGGAAAAGGTGATTTTTGTAATAAGTATTATTAAATACTCAGTAAATTATGTTTTGGGGTTTTTTTGGCCTGATTTTGGGAAAAAAAAAAGACTTTCAGTTCAGTTTCTGATAACTGGCAATAACAGAAGTCTTGTCCAGAACATCCACAGGAATTTGAATACATTATAAGATCAAGTTCTCATTCCCCATTTTTCGCTGGATTTTCAAAGAAATGGAACTAATCTACATTCTACCAACCACCTAGGAGATAAGCTAACTCCCCAAGGTTATGAACATCTGGTTTGTTTGGTTTTTTTTCTTTATCTACTGGAACTGCCATGCAAGTCACTTAAAATTTTAATCCACATTTGAATACATATTTCATCTGTCATTTATGAAATCCATTCTATTGTGTCATGAGAATCAAGTTAAAACTGTTGCTATACTTCATAACCACTTTTCAAAACCAAAATATCTTGAATAAGTATAAACAAGAGTAATAGCCTCTTGAGATGATCTGAGTTGTATTGTGAGTGGAATGCTTTAATGCAATTCTTGTCTGTTGTAGCTAGTGGTTTCACTATCCAGTCTGTTTGTGTGGTAATAAATGCTTTATTTAGTTAAACACTGGGACATAATATTAAAAAGTATGTTTATGATAGTGAGCTAACACGTAGCTGTACTGATCTTTTTCTCTGTTCTAAATATTAGACACATGCTTCTACAGGTATTTACTCTTGAAAGAGGTAAATACACGTGTAGCAGCATTCTTCAAATCTTGTAGGCATCTAACTACCTTCAACTTCTCGTTAAAAGTTGAGCCTGTTCTTACTCTACCTATCAGCTCTGTAAACCATCAGGCATGGGTATACTTTTAATTATATAACTCAAATACTTTTCAGTGCCGGAGATGTGTCGAACTTAAAGAAAAAGAACAAACAAAAAAGTGAGTGCCTGTACTGGAAAATAGATGGAATATGAATTTTGGGGGTGTGAAGCATACACAGATTTGTTTGATATCAGTGGCAGCTAAGGTTCCTCAGCAGCTCTAAAAATGAAGCAAAAGAACAGTTACCATGGAAATGTTATTTTTGTAAGTGCTAACCTAGGTGGAAGACAGGTCAAGATAAAATGTTTTTAGAAAAAGAAGTCAAGTACTTCTTCCATTCTGGAATATTTTAAACCAATTTCATCTTTAGATTAATACTGCCATGCAGTTTGATTTTTTTTTTATTTTTATTTTTTTAGAAAAGGCCTTTGTGTTAATCACACATCTCTATATATACTCTATATATGTTGTCCAGTTAACTTTCAGCCTGGTCTGGAAGCACATCTATTGTAAAAGCAGATGGTACATGGTAGTTTCTTAATTAAAGAGAAGATATCGTAAAACAAACTAGAAATGAAAAATGGTAATATATACACCATAAATGGTGACCTTGAGCCGTGTTTCTAATTACTTATGATTTTATGTATACACAGAGAAGATGTTAATATAAATCATGTAAAGCATCATATTTGCATGAAATGCTGTGAGTACTTTTTATAGATGTGTAAATTGCTCAGAGTGAAAATGGGAAATAAAACCCCAAACAGTAATTAACATAGTCTAAATGCTTGGTCACATAAAATACTTATGTGATTGTCACTTTATGTTATTTTGGATATGTTTAAGCTTTCTATATTTCTTAAAGGCCAAAAAAATTGTCAGATTAACCATATCAAAGAATTATCTGGTAGGGACGTAACTTGGGAATTGCCTTTATCAGCCAATAAAGAGCAAATGACGGAGTATAGGAGGAAGTATTCCTTTGCACAGGAGACACCTATGAAGGGATGTCGTGCCTGAAGTTGGTGAGACTGTGAAGTCACTGCTTTCCAACCCTGCTGTGAGCTCTTTCAGCCAGTAGCTCTTCCTTTTGCTTTCTTTAAGCTCAAGTGGTGAGCGTTACGTTAGCATTTTAAATTAAATTTGTAATTGCCACCTAGTGTTGAATTACAACCTATTACAGAATTTTAACTGCTTTGACAGAAGTGGCCTATAAATTACAAAGTTATTGTCAGTAATGGTGGCAACTCTTCTAGGATGGCCAAGTGGGTACACCGAGTCCCATTTCTGTTTATATATTTGGAAGTTCAGATTTGTACTTTTTTTTTGGGGGGGAGGGGCAAACTGGAAAACTCTTCTGAGTAAGTTTATGATAGCATCACAAAGGTTGTGCCTAGAGTTTCTTTGGTAACTAGGCTTGAGTTTGGAGACGTATTTCAAGCTGTATGAGTTGACGTTACTGCTAGTGTTCTTCCTTATGGCAGAGTTTGTGAGTGAGCCAACAAGTTCACTGCTGATGACCTGGAGTGAGAGTCAAGCTGTAGGCAGTATGAACCATCAAGAGGTTTGGGGTTGAACAGAAAGTACTCCTCAAGGAGTTTTCATCATGAAATGATGAAGGTACCAATAGCACACGTGCTTTGCACAAGGTGGAGTTTACTGTTTGTGTGTCTGTCTGTCCGTGTCGTCGTCGTGGTGTCCGTCCGTCCC
>NW_009721314.1:0-17493 GCF_000703405.1 Apaloderma vittatum
TGTGCCTTCGCCTGGGCTTGGTTTAGGATCTAGAGGAGAGGGTCCTGTTAGCTTGGTTGTGCTCCTGGAGCAGGGAATAGGAGTTGGCTGGAAGTTTTGCAGAATCTGCCACTTGGAGGCTGTTGGGATCGTGCTGCTCCCCTCGTTTTGTGCTGTTGCGATTAGGGAAGATGCCACAGTCATTTCCTGAACCACAGGGGTAGGCTTTTTGTACAGCTTTCTTGTGCTTTGTCCAACCCAAAGAGAGGAAAATGGAAAGAGGCGTTAGGTTCACGTCCTATTTGAATTCAGTGACTGTGCAGGAAATGTGTTCTCATTGTCTCCAGAGTCCTTTGCCAAAGAAAAAGCGAGTCTCTTTGTACATCCCTTCCATGCCAGCGGCCCAGGCATTACCAGGGCTGGGCATTTTCAGCCTGCCAGTGCAAAATGTAGCCTTGGACAGTATCTGTGTAAGCGCTGGCGTGTTCTCTCAGTTGCACGTTCCAGAATTAAAAGAGGTTGATTCTTCAAGATGACAAGAAAAGGGGGTGTTTGTATTTGCCCAGTAGCTTTCCTGGCGTTTGATGGCTCTCGTATGTGGGATTTCCCCTTACCCCTGTTTTTAGACACGAGTGATTATCAAGGTTGTTACACCCTTCCCGGTGAGTGGCAGGAACGAAAGGAGACAGACGGTTTCAGACACTCTGCAGCGTGACTTAGAGCAACGAGTCCTTACGAGAAACCAGCTCTTAGCAACCGCTCTATGTCCTTTTGCTTCCGTTTAGATCCAAGCGAAAGAGACCGAGACGGAGTTATAAGTATAACTTAACTATTTTAATAAATCTTATACAGTGCATGGTTATACCATTTTATCCTTCGTTCAATTACACGAATGTACAGTACATTGTAGCGTTGTCTGCAGGCAGTACAAATACAACAGATGCACAGCTCAGTCAGATGGAAATTTTTCAAAGTGACTTCTGCAATAAAGTCTACTGATACGGTTATTTTACCAAATGCTCCCTTGGCTCCCAGCTTTACAGAACTGTCGTGTGTGCTGCTATCATAATCCCAAGTAACTATAACTCTGTGTGAATTGTTGTCTTTTATACCCAAACCCAAGAAAGGGGATGTGTTTCCTAGCTTGCTGTTTTTATTTTTCCTTCTAGAAATGATCTAACTCCCCCCGTGCTTCTGACACCGATGGTTTCCTGGTTCCCATCTCAACCTAACCCAGAGCCAGGGCTTCTCCGGAGGATTGTCCTCTTCATCCCTCCCTGACAAGGTCAGTGCCCTTTACAAATCCCAGCCGCTGCAACAAGCCGGCAAGCTTGTGACTAAAAATGTGACCTTCCCCTCTCAGTTCCCTCCCTGCACCCTAATCCTGCTGGTCCTAGCGATGTTGTGCTTCAAGATTACGAAAATATATCGTCCATTAGAAACATTTTTGGAAGAACAAAGCCGAAATGGAGAGGTGCAGCTCAGATGCGCGTTCCCCCAGCCGCTGCTTTACAGCCGTGCAGCTTTTTCCATTAAATGTGCAAGGACGGGCCTGAATTGTGTAGATTTAAGCGCGTGCTTAACCTTTAAAGGAGGTGGGACCATTTGTAGTGTGTTATTTGTAAGTCTTTGTGGAGTCTGGGCCTGAGTTCCTCCTCAGCCAAAGTTTAAGTGTGCGAATGAGAGATAGAGAAGTGTTCGTGGCCTGTGAGCAGTTCCTGTAGTTATGTTCGCTTTGCTGCGTTCCTGTCAGGTAGGTCTGTATGTAAAACAGGGATACAAACATGGCATGTGCCAAACTTGCTGTGGACAGGGAGTCTGCTCTGAGCTTGCTTTTAAAATTTGGAGTAAGTTATTGAGGTGAAATCACTTAATTATGTCTCTAGGGAAAGGGGGTTTTCCTTATCCCTATTTATAGGTTGTCAGAACGAGGGGGTGTTTCACGAGACATGTCTGCACATAATGTTATTAAGGGAAAGAGAAAGTAAAGAACAGCAGCCTCTACTAAATTGGTTCTTTTTTTTTTCTTCTGGCCATTTCTTTTGTATTAAAACAGCCTTTCCAAGTGTGCATTTGTTCCTTATGTATTTCAGAACCATTTCAGATTGCTCTTTGCAATGAAAACATGAAGGTGGCGACACCCTGGGAGGGGCTTTGGGTGTGACTGGGTTGGGAGCGAGTGGTTGGGGCTTATTGCCTCCTCCTTGGAGGCCCAGCTGCCCTGAGCGCCAGCCCCTGCATAACCATAGGGATGATCAGGCTGAGCTCACCGATTTGCAGACTGAAATCACTCTGGCTCGTTAGTAGGTGGTGAAACCCCCTTTTTCCTCTGTTTGCAGGTGGCAGTGACCCCTCCCTGTGTTTAAGTGCTCTCAGGTGCTGTGTGTTGCAATTCTAGCCTCGTCCCAACGAGCGAACAGGCATGGGGGGACAGAAGAAGGACAGGGAGTTATCACAGCTAGTGGGCTGCAGGGGTTATCTGCCACAGAGAAGGAAATGAAAAGTGGGGAGAAAGGCTTATTTCCGTGGTCCAGACACCAAATGTTCGGGCTGGCTCGTGTCCTGCCCTCGCTCCCTGAGGGGGTGGGAGCAGGCGCAGCCCTTTGAGAAAAGGTCTTGCGGGGTCTTTTTAGCTTGAATCCAGCTGTGGTCTTACAGTGAGACGTGCGCGAGTTCTCATCTGCTCTGATTGCATGCACATAGAATTTCAGTATAAAATATATAGTTATAAAAAAAAAAAATACTTCATGCAATATTAAAACACCTCTCCCAATGGGACATGGTCTTACTGTCTACCCTTATCAACAGTGTTCAAGAAATTGTCGCTTTGATGGCAATGACACCGCGAAGCACGGAGCCCTGCTGCCTCTCCTCTGGCCTGGGGGTCATTGCTTCCGTTCCCTTTTCCTGCACTACTATGACTAATAGCTGAAATAAAGCAGATAGAATGCAATATTAAAACACCTCTCCCAATGGGACATGGTCTTACTGTCTACCCTTATCAACAGTGTTCAAGAAATTGTCGCTTTGATGGCAATGACACCGCGAAGCACGGAGCCCTGCTGCCTCTCCTCTGGCCTGGGGGTCATTGCTTCCGTTCCCTTTTCCTGCACTACTATGACTAATAGCTGAAATAAAGCAGATAGATTTTAATTAGCAGAATCAATCCTTTCCTGGCGACGCTTCATGATTTCCTGGAGCTCGGACTCCCCTCTGCTTTTCTAGAATGGAAACAAAAGAGGAAGTTTGAATTTTAAGTTCGAGCTGTAGTTACAATAATAGCATTTAACTAATGCTGTAAGAGCAAAGCTGGTTCCAAAGGGATGAGGAAGGAGGCAGATTCACTCGTGGGAACAGGGTGATCTGTGGCAAATTCATCAGTGGAGTGATCTGCCGTACACATCCGGGGCCTTTTTCCTTAAAATAATTCTCAGTGGTTTTAGGTGGTGTGGGGTTTTTGGTTGTTTGTTGTGGTTTTTTTGTTGTGGGTTTTTTTTTTTGCTTCTTTGGGGTTTTTTTAAATCTGCTTCATGGGATATCTGACACTGCTGGTGCAGGCACCCCCATTCAGGGAGGAATTATCCGGCAAGGTAATTACCTCCAGTTGGTTTTTCTCCACTGTGATTTTACTGTAAACTCTGTTTCCTTCATCACCACACACTTTCTTCAGCTCCTCTCTGTTAAGGGAGAAGAGCTGAGCTCCAGTCAGGATGCCAAGGTGTTCCACTGTCCTGGAAAGACACAAAGAGAGGAGGAGATGGTCATAGTCCCGGCCGAGAGTTGGGCTCTTCCCCAGCGATACTGCAGGACAGCTGCTCCCGAGATGGGCACCCCTCTGGAGTCGGCATTTCAGGCCCTGGGTTTAGTTTGTTAGTTCTTTTTCTCTAGGTTCAGCACTCTGAACTGGCTCACCGGGGCCAGGTGCGCGCCGGCGGCAGGATGTCGTGCGGTGTTTCGAATAAGCAAGGCAGTGCCTTTATTTGCAGCTACTCCTTCAGTCGTTTGCTGCGCTGTAGGACAAGGTTTATTTGATGGTGTGTGAGAAAGAAAGGGAGGGGGAGTTTAGGCTCCGAGTGCTCTGGTTATATAGCCTGGATTTCACGGGATTGAAATCTAATTTGCAACTCGGGCTCTGTAAATAAAGAAAAGTGACTTGTAATCCCACTGAAATGTTGCAAGCTGCCTCCCCCCACTCCTTTTTCTGTGAAGGAGCAGTGTTTCACGTGGTAGTGAAGCAGAGTCTTACTCTTTGCTGAATGACTTTGCCTCCAGCCAAGCTTTGACTTCTTCAGTGCTGGATTCAAAGGTGAGGGGTACGAAAACTTCCTGAGGCTTTTCCACTTTGAAATTCCTGTGGGGAGGCTGAATTTTGTTGTTTGTGATCTTCTTTAGCAGCTCATCGTTCAGCTCGTCCATCTGATGAATGAGTTCTGGGGAAACAAGGCACAACGTAGGGAATGCAATCGAGCCGTGAGTCACAAATCCTGTTAAATTAACGTGTTTGTGGGGAAATTGTAAGAAAGATCAAAATGTGGCTCAACATTGTTTTTAGCTCTGTAAATGCACCAAAGAAAAGTGCTTACTTTTGTATTTTAGCTTTAGAGAATAAGCTGAAGTGCTTTTAGAGCAACAGGTTGAGCAGTGAATGACATTTTTGACCTTCAAGTCTCCATCAGGAACAAATGTTCCATCAGGAACTGGACTGCCAGTCAATCTGCCTAGAAAATTCTTGATCAAAAGCACTTGTTGGGGAAAGAGGGGGTCATATTTGGCAAAATGAGAGGAGAATGTTTTGGGGAGAACACATTCATTTTGTGTCCCTGGTGCCTGTAGCTGGGAAGGACACATTTTTTCACCTACTTTACATACAAGTTTATATTGGGACCGATCTCGTTCCCCATGTTGCTGACCTATCCTGCACATCACACCTCACTCAAAGGACGTAAAACCCCTCAACACTGAGCAGCAGAAGTTTGCTCGAGGGTATAAAACCTGCTCTGGTGGTGTCTGTGCTCCCACTGGTGCTCTCGAGTGGTGACGAGGGACAGGGACCCTTTTCCCTGATGTTGTGTGTTGCTGTTGTGTTTTTGCTGTAGTTCGTCATGTTCCTGTTTTTGAGTTACTTGGTTCCCTTCAGGCTATTGAAATAAGGAAATTGCCCTGCAGACTTTGCAGCAGGGAGGGGAAAAACCCCAGACCACGTGAGACAGAGGTCGGAGAGGCGTGACGGACTGTTTCTGAGAGCGAGGTTCCCATTTTTCTGTGCCCCTGTGTTGCCATTTACCTTCTTCCTGTTGCCCCTTCACTGTCACCTGATGTGAAAGGCCAATTCTGTAGTTACCTACAATTAGAATCTTGGTTTTGAGCTGTAGCCCTCTACTTTTCAGTCCCCTCTGCTACTTCTAGTAACTAATCTGCTGATCCAAGTCCTCAGAGCTCCGGCTTGTGCCGGGCAGGAAGCATGAACTTGCAGTGAGCAGCCCCCTCATAAAACTCCAGTGACGCACCACCCAGTCTCACTTTTTCCATGAAACTCCTCTAGAATGTGGAGAATAATTCAGTGTTATTAGTAGGTGTGTGTCCTTGGTGGTCACGTTACGGGGTTTTCTAAAAGGGCTCCTGCTTGCAGGAGTCCACGGCAGCTGAAGAGGGGACGAGCCCCGGTTGTGGGGTTATAGACTGTTAGAGTGAAAACAAAGCAAGCAAAAAACAAAGCAAACCGTTGGGACAGAACAGCGAGCGAAAGCCCGTGCTCGCAGGAACTTTTCAATTCAATCCTGAAATACGGAGCCGCGGTGCCACGCTCTCTGGCTGCCCACGCGTGAAAGATGGACGCCGGGAGCGCGGTGCGGGACACGTACGTTCTTTGGCGTCCTGGGGCGAGTTGCGCGATAACATTTCGCTTCCCCATTTATCCCCAGCGTAGCTGGCGGGCAGCTTGTGAGTCGGGCTGGAGGGGCCGTATCCCCTGGAGCTCAGGTCTCCTTTGTACCTCTGGTTAGACTAGACAATAAGAAAGAAAAAAAGAAGCGTAAGAATTTTCACTGCTGTTTTTCGTTTTCTTAAATCTTTTGCCTCCCACTCACGATCGCAAATTGAGGGAGGAATTGCCGATCTGGAGCTGCTGTGGCCTCGGGTGGAGCTGCACAGAAGAAGGTAATTTCTGAGATCTCACGGGAAAGTACAGAACCCGAACCCGAGGCCGGAGACTGCGTGAAGGCATTTCCACCCTTGGAAATCCTGTCACGCTTGTCACAGGGAGGGGCGTGGTGGTTTAAAAAGGAATTTTATCTGAAGAGAAAACAAACAGAAATCCCATCTGAAGCTAAAGCGTCACTGCTCTAGTAACTGCATGTTGCGCGGGACCACCGCCAAGTGCCTGGAGCGGACTGGGAAGAGCTTTCTGACATTTTCTTGATTAAACTGACAAGACTTGTCCAGAGGCCTGCTGGGCACCTTATGTTTTGCCTGGGCTGTCAAATACCAAGGTGGGGAAGCAATTCCACGCTCCCTTAAGGCACTTAGAGCTCTCCAGCTCCACGTTTTTGCAATGCAAGGGGCTTAAGAGCAACATTCACTTAATACTCACTCAGCTGCTTTTTCCATCTGCCTCTGCTCCAGTTAACTTGTTCCTGCTGCTGGACTGAACTGGGTGAGGGAACTGTCTTTAACTTAACCCCCAGCAAAAAAGCTCAACATTTTCATGGCAAAATTTGCTTTTGTAGCTCTTTCATCCTGTCCACAGCCCAGCCCTGAAAGCAGCAGGGTTTGGCAACAGAGCAGGTGGTGAACCACAGGCTGAGGAGTCGGTGGGTTTGGGGAGGGGGTTGCCAAAACTCTTTCAGGCCCCTGGAACCAGCAGCTGTTTGGTGACACCAGCCTCAGGAATCTCCAGGATCCTGGTTTGTCTGCTCGTGAGGGTTCATCCCGACTTTGTGCACAGCATCCCAAGCAATCCAGGGAGGTCTAATTACAAGATTATTCTCAGGGGCTGGTGGTGATGCCCTGCAGCTGGCGACCGGGGCAATATCACCTGGCTACAGACCTGTTCGAGCTCTTCCAGTTTCACCACATCCAGGATATTATAAGGGACGTAACCAGCCTGCCCGCTCCGGTTGAGCAGCTTCCACCACTGCTTGTTATCTTCCAGCACCTGAGAGGAGGGAGGGGGGGAAATCAATTTGCTAGTGAGAACATCAGATTTCCAGCATGCATAAATGGCACGGATTGGAAATAAACCACCCGGTAACCTGAAGTTGTCAGAATAACATCACTGAGGCAGGAGCTGGCAAACAGACCTGTTGAGCTCATTTGCAACTCAGGACTGAAGCCTTTCCTGAAAAGCAACAGAAATTATCCTGATGATGAGCAGGAGAGCATCTCTGGGGGAAAACAGACCTGCGGTGCAGAAGAGCTTGTAATTCCTGCTTAATTTGCCTGTATCTCCATCTTTCTTTTTTTTTTTAATCACTGCCTGAGTTTGTGTTGTCTTTTTGCATTAAAAAATAAATAAATGGAGTGTGATTCCTGCCAAAGATGCTGCAGTGTGATCACGTGTTACATCATAACACAGAACAGAATTGTGGTGTGGCGAGCAGATTGCCCGCTGCTGCGACCTCTTTCATTGCACCTACCCCATTTTTACCCAGAATTGGTATTTCTTTATTTATTTCATTATTATTTTTAAAGTAATCTTCCCAGAACAGATGAGCTTAGCTGGCAAGACTCACACACATTTCTCATTCTAGCTGCGTTTTTTGAAGAGAAGTCTTCTCAAGTCGTAAGTCTGTTACAGTCAGTGTGCAGACCAAGTCACATCCCACCTTCTCCAGCTGCTGACAGTGTGGTGGTAAAAGAAACGTTCTGGAAAAGGATGTTTTCATCGAAAATAATTCCTTTTGGGGGGAGTGGTAATAACAACACAGACCCAGCAAGCGGGCGAGCAGCGTTCTACAGGGACTTGTTTTCCTTCCTCCTCATTGCTAATTGAGATGGAACTGACACGGTTCAGCTGAGCAAATGCCCCAGCTCCCAGGCAGCCGGCTCCAGCCCGGAGGCGAAGCTGGAGATTGGAGCAAAGCTTCTTGCTCAGAAAACCCCAAACCCAAGTGAGTCGGCACTTGCCAGCATCTCGAGATCTCTGTCCCGTTCCTGCAGAGGGGAGGAGGAGGCACCTTCTCCCCGTGCACGTTCACGTACCTCCAGGATTTCATCCTTAAGCACTGAGAGTTCGTTGGCGTTTCGGGCGGTGAAGTCGTAGCGGATTTTGGCATATCTCTTCGGCGGAGCCATTCCCTGTGCCTCGAAATTCCTGTAGGAGAAGAAATAAAGGAGCTTTAAGGGAGGCCCATCTCATAATTGGAGCAATGGAGGTTCCCTGGTGAAACAGGTGGTGGCCATGGAGGTAGAGAGACGGTCTTGTCTGTGTCAGGAAAGGGCAGTGCCCATCTGCTCCTCTGTTTTGAGGAAGATTTTCATCCCTCATTTTAGTGAAATAACCTGTTTTGGGGAAGGAAAAAAAAAAAAAGCTGTAGGGCTGTATCTGAGTGGCATTATTTGGGGCTGGTGAGGCTGCTGCATTCAGGGTGGAAGAAAAGACCCTTCCCTTGTTGGCTGCTGCTTCGCAAGGACTGGGGAGACTCCCAAAGCGCAATCAAAATGCTCTGCCTGCACCCGGTGTGAAAATCTAAGTGGAAGCAGCTGCCCCATATGCCTGAGTAAGGGAGAAGCAGGCACCAGCGCTGGGAGAAAGGGGCTTGAAAGTGAGCGTGGGCAGAAGTGACTGGAAACCCGTGGGCTTTTCATCAGGCGATGAATGCTGAGCTACCGAAACAGAATCCTGCGGATCCCCAGGAAAAGTGAGTTTGTGCATTTCTAGTCTAAGATTGGTTTTTTTTCGGGAGGGGAAAGGTACGTGTTGAAATGTTTGGCTTGGGAATTTCTGACATGAGAATATATGGCTTTCAATGTGGAGCTGCTTTTCAGTTGGAGAGGGAGACAAAATAAATACGGTAGAATGTCAAAAATGGAAAATGATGGAAAAAGCGCGATGAAGGTTTTCTTTTGACCCAAATTGAAATGGTTTATTTTTTCATAGTTGTTTTGGGGTTTTTTCTGCCTGGCTTAGGAAAATTTTCCAGGTCTTGTAATTTTCTTCTCTGCATGGGTGGAACGTTATTTTTTTAATTCCCCAAAATGTTTGCTTTATGGAAAAAACTGTCTTGCCTTGTGTAGAGGCAGGCAGGGACTACTTTAACCTGCCTTTGGGGATCTTTCTGCTTATGACTTGCAGCCTGTACGGCTCCTGGTGCAGCGGCTGCCTGGGTGCTGGACTTCAGCTTCTCCTCCAGTTGACACGAAGTTCTGTGTTACTCAGTGAAGTTACTCAGGAATGGTCAAGTGCTTGGTTTGGGTGGGTGATTTTAAATCTGTGAAGACTTGTCTCTTTGTGGACTGCTGCTGAGGCATCTATAAGCCTGACTTTGAAAAGCGAGCCCGTTGCGCTTAGTCTCGGTTCTTTTTACCATTTCCATCAGACGACTTCTGGTGGTCTGGAAAAGGTTGGAACTACTGGCTCAGCGGTTTGACAGCGTGCCTGTGGTGCTGCTTCTAGCTCACTGACTTTGGGACAAGTCTTAGTTTAGTTACAACCAGGAGCAACGTGTAAGCAGTGAGTCTGCAGCGGGGGAGAGCTTGGAGCAGCCTCTCGGATTGAATCCACCAGTCAAGAAGGGGAGCGGTGGCTTTACCCAGCAGAGCCCTGAAGGCAGGGAGGAGGAAAGCAGAAACTGCTTCTTTTGTAGCATTCCAGAAGGTAAATGAGTCATGAGGAAAGAGGTGGAGGCTTTTTTAGTTTGAGGCTAATGTGTACTTTGCATGCACCTCGGTTTTACACAAGCGACCTTTGGTGGTTATTATCATATTGCTTGGGGCTTTCATGGCACTTCTCCACAGCCAAAAGCCCTGGTCTAAATAACAATACTGATGCATGGCATAGGTGTTTGTTTGTTTGTTTGTTTTTTGCTAATTTAGGGTTTCTTGGTTAGAAAATTAGCTCAAACTACTTGGGGAAAAAAGTATGAATATAGCAGGAAATACATCTGCCCCAGGCTTGTGATCTGGGCTTGGCCAAGGTCTGCTCTGGACTGAAGGCGGCATCTAAGCACATTCTCAATTTTAGCCTCTGCTTCAGTGTCATTAATTTTGCTGGTTTTTTCTTAAACACTGTCCATGAGGAGAACTTGCTGCTGACAGTCTGAAAAGTAGGTAAAAAAGTTTAACACCTTTCCGGGGAGGAAACAGACCCTCATCTGTGCTCACCCTGTAGCGGTTAATTTGCATTCCAGCCCTCAATACTACTATTTACAGTTTGCCTATGCTGAGGTTAACAGTTGAAAATGTTTCCTGACATGCGTCGTCAACCAGTCACTAAAGATAGACTTAAATGTTCTCATGTCAGCTAAGTTCTCCTTGGTTTTTTGTAACCTTGCTGAGCAAAATGCAATTGGAGAAGAGAATTCGGTATCGTGATTCTTTCCCTGCTCAGTGCTGCATCTGTGCCATTCCCTGGTGCCACCAGGACTTCTAGAGGGGTGAACGGGAAGAATAAAGGATTCTGCTGGTATTTAAGGTATTTTGCTGTGAATTTGAACTTTTTTGTAGTCGTGGTAGAGCTGTGAAATCTCTTAGGTTAGAACATAAAACTATGACAAAACAGCCTGCCTTGAAGGTTTTTTCCCCACTGTAGAGCTGGCTACAGAAAAGAGTGTGGTTAAGAGCTTTGCTGGGTCTGGGCTTCCAGTCTTTGAAGATTTGAAGTTGATAACTTCATGTCAAATGCGTGCAAAATGGAGCATGGCAGAGAATTCATTTGCAATTTGGGAAGAGTTTGTTGAAACTCAGACATCTGGTGAAAATTTCAAAGGTGTAAGCTCATGTAAATGAGCAAGCAGAAGAAAAGCCTCTAAACTTTGAACCGAAAGTACTTTCCTAAAGATTTTATATCTGTAAAACTGAGTAACTGGCGATAGAAAACTAGCAGTGGGGCAGAGTGTTTGGTTTAACTGTGAGAAAGCCACCTTTCCCTTGGAAAAAAGCCTGAGGCCGAGGGGTGGCCTGGCTGGTTCTGAGCTGGGAATTGAACTTTCTAAGACTTCTGAAGACTGGGGAGTTCTTTTCCCCGTTTTCTGGCTTTATCTCATTAAGAAGGCTTGTCTCAAATCAACGCCCTGTCACTTTGCTGATGGAGGGATGGGCAGGACTGGAAACACATTCTAGTCCTATTCAGCCTCTAATAAAAGCTTTTCTCTTTGTGTCTAAAAATCAGGAGGAGGAGCCGGTTCCTCCAGGGAGGCAGAACGATGCCTGGTTTCAGCGGCGCAAAGCTGGCGTGTGCTCACGCCCAAGTGCAGATCCCTGCTGCGAGCAGGTTCTGCCCACGCCAGCTCTTGTGGCTTTAGGATGAACGGAGAGATCCCGACTTCTCTGAATGCACAGAGAGCAGGAGCACGGTGCCTTTGGAATATGATCCTTAACATCACTTTGGTGGGCTGATGATACGAAACAAGACCTACTGCTTGGCTAACGAAGCCAGTTGCATTTCTGTGCTGGAAAACACATGTAACCCAGTTCCTTGTAGACCTGCTGGTGATTTAAAAGCAGACAGAGTTTGCATGAATAATCCCCCGTCTGATCTTGGAGTTCTCTTGATCTCGTTAACGAGTCTGAATTAAGAATGACAGAGGGTTATCTACCAGGATGCCAGAACATTCTGGAGTCGGGATATGTTGCCGTGGGTGCTTCTGAGGTTAGGAGGTGGGAGCTGGGGTGGAGTGGGTACGTTACCTATTTACGTGCTGAGTTACGTTCTGCTTGAAGGCGTCCACAGCTTGGGACTGCTCAGCGGTCTGGCCGCGCTTGAGCGAGGAGTTACGATAAGGATATCCGTTGGCTGAGGATAGCTGGAAAGGGAAAAATAGAGTCAGTGTTGGCAGGACGGGGGAAAGGTGCGTCAGAGAAGGGCAGGGTGATAGTAATAGATGGACGCTTTTGGTCTCGATGAGGTGCATGCCAAAAGGATGTTCTTCAATCCCTGGGGCTCAGTTAGGGTATAGTGTCCTGTTTCCTGTTGATCAGGAGGGGAGGCTGATTATTGCTGCCCTTTTCTGGCTTTATTTTCTTTCCTTATTTAACTGGAGCAGCCAGATCCAACTCAGCTTTGAGCCGACCACTTGTCACACACCACCGCAAACTCCACGGAGCCATCCCTCACTCTGAGAAAAGAGGGAGAGAGGGGCAAAGAGGGGACGATGCCCAGGGGGCACGAGACTAACCTCTTCCTGCAAGTGTCCGATGTCTATTTCCCAGGGAGCTCCGCGGAAGATCTCCACGGGCGGTTCCCAACCGTTGCGGAATTTGGGGATGTAGGTGGGGATGTTTGCTTCTCGGGGCCATTCAGCTCTAGGGACACGAAGCGGGGAAACACACAGTGAGATTGGCAAGGAACACATCTCTGAAAGCGTGTCGGGGAGAAGCAGGAGCATCTGGACATCCCTGACCCTCTGGCACGGCATCGAGCGTCCCTTCTGCCTTTCCCAAGAGCTTGGGGAAGGCTGTGAGAAGGCAGCTCTGTCCTCACCTGGATCTGGTCCATGCCTCTCCCAGGGACTCCCAGAGGTTTATCTCCTTTGGTGTCAGGTGCCCTCTGAGGAAATCTGTGGCGTCTTTGGAAAGAAGCGGGCTGATGACAGACCTGGCGAGCTCAGGGCCACCACAGCTGTTCACGATCTGGATTATGCACAAGTAGGAGAGATTTGGCAGGAAATATTCAAATTATCAAGCCAGCACACACGCATAAAGGAACAGAAAAATGACTCTGATCCTTCCAAGTCTCTGTGCCTGCCCACTGCAAAGGAAGCCGAGGTACCCTCTGTGGTGAGTACCTCTAAAACCAGGCTAATTCACTTTAGACTCTCACTTCCAACATTCTCCTCTGTGCCTTCACATGTACAGGTGAGGTTTCACAACACAGAAGAACTAAACTGATGGTTCGCTGCCCCCTGAAAGGGACGCTGTATTCCCTCAGCATCCCCTTATTCTCCTTGCACTGCACCAATAGCATTTGACTGGCGGATTCTCTTAAGAAAAACTGGAACTGTAGCTGACCTGCATTTTTGTTCATGGTAAATCTTTGTTAATGAAGTAGGAAATTTCCTGTTTGCTAGGGTTTGTGTGTTTAGTTCAAGCTGGAAATCGGATCAGAGGCCAGAAACACCAGTGGTGTTGCTTCTAGACTTTACTGAGAAAGCTTTAGCCCGTTGGGAGCAGTCGTCTGACTCTTCTGCACAACTCAGCTGCGAGAGCAACATTCGAAATAAGAAGTGAGTTCACAGCGGATCCTGTGAATAAGGTTTACCAGTTCCAGCGGCCCAAAGAGGAAATGCACCAGCTCCGAAGCGCTGGGGTTCTGGATGTGCTTTCTCAGTTTGGCCTGAAAAGAGAAAGGAAACTCAGTTTAACCCTACTCCGATTTTGCCTTCTCTTTTCTGTCATGTGGAGGGATTGTTGCTGCCTGGGGTTTGCTATACTTGATAACACAGCCTGCAAACTAAGGACACGTTCAGCAGCACGCCTGCAATCGGGGAAGGGGAGTACGTAGGAATCATTCAGTTTTAGATCACTCTTACTTTGTGTCCCTTTCTGAGGATGTTGAATTTCAGGAGGGGTGGAGTACCTACTCCCTTAAAGCCGGTCCCTTTGTAGCTATTTTGAGCAGAAGCAGAAATCTTGGCTTATTTGGAAAGTCTTAGCGAGGGAAGGCCAAGCCTATTTTTTCTGACTCTTGCAGAGCTGAAAAATCCCCCTAATTCCCATGAACGAAAACAACAGAGCAAGTGTTTTCGTGGGGTGCCTTGGCAAATTCCTCACAAGGGAAAAATCTCCACCAAGGTCTTGCCTGCAACACCTAGAGCTGCCCTGGCCACTGAAATGCTTTGTATTTGGAGTGGCACAATGTTTGTTCTGGGTTCTGAAGAATCTGGAATTTGCACCTTTGTCCCTTGATAGTGTTTTCGAGTCAAATTTCACTTTAAATGCTTATTACTGTGGTAGACGGGAAAAAGCTGTCACTGCCCAGGATGAAAAAGCTCCTCTGTGTCTTACCAAGAGGTTAAAAGCCAGTTTGGTTTTCTGGAAGCAGTCGATGAACTCGGCCTCGCTTGGGGGTCTTGCTCGAAGAGTCAGCATGCCCTCTGTCGTGAGGAGGCGGAAAGAAAGACACTTTAATTAGAGCATCCCTGTCCAGGAAAGTTTCAACCTGGTGGCACGCAGGAACCAGGGGTGCTAGAACTACTCGAAATCAAGGATTTGAGAAAAGCCAGAGGCCTTTCTCTGTGTTGGAGGCTTCCCTAGGCTCGCTGTGCTCACTCCCCACAGACCAGTGGCACTTTCCAAACTGGTGTGGCTGCTGTTGTGTCCGTGGCCTTGCTAGGATGTGGGCTGAGGTCCCCTCCCAAGCTTCCCCTGTGTCCTCCCTCTGCCCTAGCTGCTGCGTGGTACCTGCTGGCCCTTTCTTCTTGTTCTTCTTCCCTTTCTTCCTTTGGTTGAGCTGTCTGAATGCCTCGGCAGCCTTCTGAAGCCTGGCGACAAACACTTCGATGTCATCCAGAGTGCAGTTCAGGATTTGCTGCGAGGACAGAAACGCAACGAACCGAGCTTGAACCGCACGCCACCGGGAGAGCCGCGTCCCGGAGCGCGCCGCTCTGCGCTCGCTTCGTTTCCTGGGAAAACGCACAGGAACGGGGAATCCAGGCATGAAATTAAGCTGAATTCATCACTTTCCAAACACAAAGCTGCGCCTCGTTTTGTGCTTTGCTTAGCAGTGTGACGAGTGACCCCTGCTAATGGGGCGGATGGAAAATGACCCCAAGACCGGGCTGTGGGCTGGGGAAATCAGCAGAGCTCCTCAGGTCAAAGGAGAGATTGCAGCTGACCCAGCGGTGGAGCTTCGCTGTTGTTCACCTTTTCTGTATGAATGGTACCAGGTTAGCAATGACTTGGGGAGGAGCCTCTTGCTTCCTTCCTCTCTTCTCCCTCTCCCTCTTAACTGTGCACCCTTCTTGTTACCAACCGTTTCTTTTTCGATCTTCTGTGCTAACACAGCTCGGGACTCTTCGTGGTCATGAGAGCCGGAGCCTCGTCGTTCGTAGTCTGCAAACAAGGGAGGGAGAGAAAAATATGTTTATTATCCAAGGTTGAAAATAGGCTCCATTAAATGCAGAGCCCTGCAGGGCGGTAACTCCCAGGCTGGTTGTTTATTCTGCGTTATGAGAGCACCTCAAGAGATCACGATGAGCAGGAGGTGATCAAAGTTGCCGATTAAACCTTCCAAGGCCGCAGCACCTGCTCGCCAACCCCCTGCCTGTTTTTAGTACGCTGCCTGTTTCCATAGTTCCTGAAGAGCAGGCAGCTGCTGGCTGCAGGCAGAGACCCTGCGAGCCCCGAGCTCCAGTGAGTCACCACCTCCTTTGCCTCGATGCGCCTTGGCTTGCTTATGGCTGCAGAGGAGCTGAAGAGCCACCGCTCGCATCTGCAAAGTGCGAGTAGCGCCCGCCCTCTCTTCTAACCCCCAGCTCTCCATGGGAGCCTTCTGTGTCCCAGAGGTACCCGTTGGGGTACCTGCGGCCCAATTTTTAGGCATTTCTAAAGCACGGCCAGAGATGCAACCAAATGTTGTGCCTTTGGCACGTGTTTGTTTTACTTTATAACCCCGTGAAAAGACCCCAGGCTTCCCTGCGTCCCTGCAATGTGGGGTCAGGGCCCGCGGGCTGTTTCGGGAGGGCCAGCTCTCCAGGCTAACGAGTCCCCCCGCCCCAGGACGGACTCGCCGAGCGCTGCCGGTACCTGGGGGATTGTGCTGGGAAGGGGGTGCCACCCGGTTCCTGTTCATCCCTGAGCCGCGAGCGTCATGCTGGATCGGGATGGGAGCCGGCCCTTGGGGTGGTGGGAGGATGGATTGTCTCTGCTTGATCTTTTCTTGGTTTGCTCTGCAAGGGAAATGACAGGGAGCAAGCCCGTCAGCGCCTGCCGAGCCAGTTTCTGGGAGACGCACCGCTGTAAACGGGTTTGGGTTTGTTTTTTCACTCGCAGCTGTATCCTGCTGTGCTTACTTGAGTGTCTGTGGCCGTATCTTCTTCCCATGCTTGTGGTCTGCCAGG
Organism: Apaloderma vittatum; assembly: GCF_000703405.1. Classification (NCBI taxonomy): domain Eukaryota; kingdom Metazoa; phylum Chordata; class Aves; order Trogoniformes; family Trogonidae; genus Apaloderma; species Apaloderma vittatum. Next base: position 16,194 of record NW_009721314.1, read on the forward strand.
GCGCTTTCTATGTCCTCGTGAACCATCTCCGCCTCAAAGAAAACAGGGGTGTTTTTAAGGCCTTTGCTTTGGGAAGGGTTGAGGGCTCAGGAAGGGGCTGGCAGAGAGGCTTTGTTCTCTGTTTCACACCAGCAAGGAGGGCTCTGCTCACCTCCACCTCGTCGCAGTTGAAGAAGTGGATGTCGGGTTTGTGCTGCTCGGAGTCCTGACACACCAGGAGGAGGATGGAGGAGTAGCGCATCTGGTTCAGCACCGTTTGGCAGTGCTGGACTGTCGGCAGAGGGAAATCCTCCAGCTCCTCCTGGAAGAGAAAAGATGGGGGCTCAAAGTGATGGGGAGCTCGTGTCCTGCGTACGGACCCCTGGGATCCCTGGTTGAGGAGAGAGATGTGGCAGAGCTCCTTAACGCTTGCCGTGCAGCCCAGCACAGCACTGGGAGGAAAGATGCTTTCTGTGAGGGGCTTACCCTCCCACTGTCTCTTTGGAAGACCTTGGGGTGAATATTCTTCAGTTTCCCATTGCTAAAATCAGGGCAGCACCATCCCTTTCCCACGATCTGGCTGCTCTTTGCCCTCAGATGAGGTGCTGTGTGTGTGGGTGTCACCCGTCAAAATAGGGCACTGTTCTCAGACGAGTGCCCCTGTGGGTTATTTTAACGTGAGTGATACGTCCTTCCCTCTCTGCTTACGCTTTCTGCAGAGCCGCGTGGACCTGCAAGTCTGCGTCGCTCCCACAGAAAGCAGCTGCCCCGTTGGCCTGGAGCACAGCTCAGGGCAGCTCTCACCCCGACTCTCTGTGCTCTGGAGCTGTGAGTAAATCATCCCACACCCACCCGCCCTTTCAGCTCCAGTCAGCCAGCCCCTGCGCCCCTAGGAGTGGATTTTGGTGGGGATTTGCCCTTCCTTTAAATGTTCCTTCCAGGCAGGACCCCGCATGTCTGCTCTTGGGTACCTGCGACTCGCAGTCCAGCAAGCGGATGGACTTGTCGTTCACTTGCAGCAGCATCTCCTGCGTCCAGATCTTCTCTTTCGAGTTGAGCAAGATGAGTTTCCGGATAGCGTCATCCACCGTCACGATGGACTCGCTCTTGTCCATGATGAAGGTGGCCAAGTGCTGAAGTTGGGAGGAAAGGAGGGGAAAACAAGGTGAAGGATCTGTGATGGCGTGCGTACCGTAAATCGGTGGTGAGACCACTGGCTGTGCTGCCGTTCAACGAGACCTGGACAGGCTGGTGGGAAATTTTATGAAGTACAGCAAGGGTGAGCATAGGGTCTTACATCTGGGAAAGAACAACCCCAAGT
>NW_009721315.1:0-7847 GCF_000703405.1 Apaloderma vittatum
ATGGGGTTCAGAGGAAGGGATGGGGGCTATGGAGGGGTTTTTGGTGGGAGCTCAACTCCATACAAAGGGGAGCCTTTGGTAACCCTCAGCTGCACTAAAACAGCTCAGGCATCATCTCCATGGCCCCCCTGGAGCCCCCCAGCTTCTAGTGGTGAGGATGTAGCACCTGGAAGCTCTTCGGCATCACGGAGAGCCCTTCCCAGCACAGGGCTGTGGCTTCCTCTGCTTCCAGTGCCTGAACCAGCCCAGTGAGTGCAAGAGAAATGCTACAAACAGAAATTATCTACAGCAGAATGAATCTCTCTGCTCAGGGGGTCTGCCCTGGACAGCTGCCCTGTGCCTCTGACTGACAAGACACACCTGAGAGTGGGGGGTATAGGTGCAGCACCCCATCTCCTCCTCCCACAGTAAGCACCAGCATTAAAACCAAGTCTGGACATCTGGACTAATGTCAAAGTGAATTAGAAAAGTAAAAAAAAAAAAAAAAGTGGGGGGGAAGAGGCATCCTAAGCTTTCACAGCAGTCTAACAAACTCCATCATGCCCAGTCTACAGCCACTACAAACACGTGCAGGCTACATCTCTCTCCGTGGTTTCAGGATGAACATGCATCTTATGAACCTGTTCACAAAGGAAAGGGCCATGTGTGGCAAGAGATCATTTCGATCTGCTAGGATAGCCTCTGCAAAGCCTGACCTTCACAGGAGGGGATATGCAGGAGGAAAAACTTTCTAGAATGAGCTTGGCTTGCAAATGCCCTGTCTTCCCATGGAAAAAAATCCACCCAAAATTATTTTTTTCCTCCCTCACCTCAGCTATAACATCATCAGGAGCAGCAGCTGTTGCGAGTCAGCAGGGCAAGGCATTTTTTGGCTCCCAGTGCCAACTTGCTTACCCACGTGAAGCCCATGTGAACAGCCCTGCTCCACCAGGATCTCAGCAGTTGTTGATCTCCTTGGAGGGCAAGCATCCTGTACTGCAAGGGTTGATCCCACATGCCCTGCATCGCATCTTCCTGGAGGCTATGGTCATCGTGCTCCTTTCCATCTTCACTGCGTGGTGAGGGCCAGGAGCTCAGAGAAAAGCTTGGGTTGCAAATCTGGATCCATAATTAACACTAGGAAATGACCCACTGATGCTGTCGCAGCCTCCCCGTGCTGCAGGTCTGCATCAGCCTCTGCAGGCACTGCCTGCTCTGCCAAGAGGGCAGCCGAACCTCTCTGCCATCCCTGCTGACCGCGAAAGAGCTACAACACCTCTTGCAACATCCTCGATGCTTTTCAGAAGATAATGAACATCCCCGGTAGTGAACGTCACCAGCTGACAGAATGAGCACAGGCGCTATTGGCTGTGAGCTCTTGCGTGGGGAAAGTCACAGGGACCAGCTCCTCACAGCGCTCCATTTTCACACGCATCGATGATCTGAACATCCAGCAGATCAGCACCAAGTGCTTCAGATGGGACACAGTGAGCCTGCACCCTTCTCCATTTAGGTTTCATGCCCAGTCACCTTGGCAGTGAGCTTTCTCACTCACCTAAGCCCTGTAGGAGCTGTTTTGTTCTCTCTTCATGAAGTTCTCCATGGCTGTAGACTGGTATTCCCAGGGCCATGACTGAGAGTCATCTGAGCTATGTACCTCCAGGAAGCACCCACACAGAGATTACCAAAATATCCATTTTTACTCAATTTCTGCAGGTGAGGAGGTGTTCTGGGTCCAGAGCTGATCAGATGGGAGTTTGGTCCCCTCTGCCAAATCCCCTTTCGTTCTGCTGTTTACAGCTCCTGGTCCATGTCCCAACCTTCTTCCTTCCTCAGCATTACTTGCCCAAACCTGGGCTCCCTTAACTGTTGACACAGCAAGGGAGAACAAACTCCCTTTCCAGGATTGCTGTGATGAAATACAGCTTCAAGATGCTGGAGCAGCTCGAGACGGGTCAAAGCGAGGTGGGAAGAGGCAGGAGAGATGGACACTAGAAAAGGAGATGAAAAAAAAGAAAAAGCTATGAATCAATAAAGACTCACAAAGCTCTCAGAAAAATGAATGAAGGGAGAGCCAACACAGTATCCCTCCACCAAAGATCCCCAGGAGATGAAACCACAGAAGTTATTCTCGCCTACTGTCCTGCTGGGGCCCAGCAGTGAGGTGAAGATCTGAAACCTGCTCTATCCATCTGTATGGAGGAGAGGAGGTGTCTGCAGTGCCCACCACAGAGGTCTGAAGCTTAGTTCACCTGCAGCAAAGTGGCCGCTGAGCTCTGGTGCTCCAGGGTGCAGGAAACGGGTTCTGGCCACGAGGGCAACCATCGCCTGCCTCTGCCTCGGCACTTCTCCCGTCTCTCAGCAAAACTCCCATTTCTTCCCAACCAGGTCCACTGGAAACCAGCTCGTCAATAAAAATAACTTGAACCATACAAAGAGACGATGTGACCTCAGCTAACTGCAAGTGACTTGTGTGTGTGCGTGTGTGTTCAAAGCCAAGTAACGCAACTAAACAGCTTGGACCTCAGGACCCTGCAGTCCTAGACAGAGCAGTGCATCATCCGTGAGAGCAAACCAGAAGTAAGTACGCCTCTGCTCTGCACATTGCTCTGTGCAACACAGCTACATTACATATATGTATACACACACACAGTTGCACTACGTAACTGCTTATGTCGCAGGTTGAGCAGCTGATAGACAGGCCAGTCTCCAACTTCACATGAAGCACTTTAGCTCACAGGCCTTCCTAACAACTGTGCTGCCCCTCTGGGCTGCGTCTAGCCTGGGAGGGCACTGACAAAGGAGAAAGAAGAATGACAGATGCTGCCCGTGCACGGAGGCAAATAGAGACGGGGCAAGGGGAGAATGGGAGCCTAAAGGGAAAAAAAAATGAGGGTGCATGCACGCACACACGTGCACACAAAGACAGGCAAGACAAAGGAAAGGGAGACAGGCAAAAGGAGCGGAGTTGGAGAAAACCACCCTGCGCTCTTGGCGAGGGCTGTTTGCAGCATCATCATCTTGTGCTGCTTCGCGAGATCCATCCGGGATATATCTGCGTCGGTGAACCAGAATCCTGACACTGGTCCCTTTGATAAATATTTATCGCGCCTGGCTCTCTATCACTTCAGTTTCCACCAGATTAACCTCGATTCTTCCAACAAAAACTGCCCTGATGTTCTGCCTGACACACACGCGCCACGCTGACCTTCCTTCTCCGGATTCCCCACGGCCCTCACTCCTGTTCAGCTAAGGGGGAAATTTGCTCTCATCAATCAGGACCGGATTTCTCCCATGCCATGTAAATAATTTAGAGGCACAAGCATCCATGGCACTGCTTATGTGCAGCCCAAATCCAGTGCCAGGAATCTTGGGAAAAGGGCCCAATAATATTGTACCAGTCCAAAGTAATTAAAGTGCATCATTACATATAAATTTGTAATTAAACACTTTAACGTAATCATCCCGCACAGCACGATTCCTGATGAATTAATTAAAAGAACTCCAGAAATTAATGTTTTACTTGTCACCATTGTTGTGCTAGCTATAGCCGTCTCCCCGACTATTCCTGCAGCATGTTGTGAAGTAATTATATAATTACTGGGGAACGGGAAGGCCCGAAGTCCCAACAGAGGAAAATCCTGAAACAAAGTGGAAATAGCAACCACAAAAGGCAGAAGCAGAGCCAGTCTCCCCATCTTCAGCCCCAGCAGCAGGGAGGCTGCGAGAGGAGGGGAAGGATGAGGTTTCCACCAGCTCTGCATCATGGATGTGTTTTCCCAGGTGGGAACATTTTGCTCCCACCCATGTGTGTGCACGGGTAGGGGTGGCTCCTGCGCTCTCCTGCTGTCCCAGCTTGGCTTCCTCCACCCCGTACAAGTGTTCTTCACCCTCACACCTCATCTGTGTTCTGCAGAAACAGGGCACTCACACGAACAACCACCCTTCTCCATATGTGTCCACCTATTTCCCTGCCTCAGTTTCCTCACACTTTTCTCCTAACGCTCAGGGTTTGCTGCCCAGAACAAAGGATCCTGCCAGTCCCACTCTCCGTCTGATCCTCCTTCCACCCAGACCTCCTAAAATTCCCTATTTTGTGCCCTACATTACACTGGGCTTCAGTTTCCTTTCTTCACTCCTTATTTTGGACACAGCCAAAAAATTTGCCTCCCCAGGGCCAGCCATGTCCTTCCCATCTCAGCGGCTCCGTCAAAGCACCCCCAGCAGCGCGTGTGCCCCTGTCCTGATGGGACCAAGCACCACAACATGCCTCCCGCAGTGGTGAAGGGGTTAAGGCCGGATTCAAATTGAATCTCTGGATGCAGCGGGCGCTGGTGCCGTCCATCTGTCTGTGTGTGTGTGCATGCATATATCTACGCACAGCGTGAGGCTCGTCAGCCGAAAAACCCTCCCAGGGCTGACTAGCGTGACACATACCGGGTATTCCTGCAACACCAGAGCCTGGGCCCTAACTTGCTGTTGCAAGGAAAACATCCAGGTGTGTTTTCAACAAGCCCAAAGGTGCATCCACCGTTCACGTGAGCTGGGTGCCATCAGTATGTGGGCAGGGAAGGGCTCCTGGCCGGCTGCGGGGGGTGGCCAGTGGTCGGTGAACCGGAACGAACCCCAGCAGCACTCAGGTGAGGTGGCACGAGGCACAGAGATGCAATCGATGCCCCTCAGTGGGGTGTCCTTGTTTTAACAGGATTGCCAGCGCCGTCCAGACATGTAGCTTCACATCCCTCTTGGCTGCTGGGGTTGTGCATAACTCCAGCCACAGGGACCATCGGATGGGGTCCATGTGAAAACGAAACCCAAGGTAAAGCTCCCTCTTCCACCACCCTGCAGAAGGGGTGTTGGGACCACGGTGGGTGCTGCCCCACAGCACTGACTCTCCTAAAAAGAACTTAACCTGTGGCTACAGCACTAAGTCCATACTTAAAAGCTCCCAGTAACGCAAAGGCTCTCCCCTACCATGCATTTTCCATGGGCGGTATTCCCAATACCAGTTTCTACTGTTCCATGTGCCCTAGGAGAATCCTGTATTATCCTCGACACCAGCTCTGGTCTCACCTGGATGCACCCATGCCTCAACATCATGACAAATCTCTGCTTGCAGCCTGTGCTTTGGCGTCATGGCAGTCAGTAGCTTTGGGGGGTTTTCTTCCTTTTATTTCCTGCCTAGCCAAAAAAACCCGTGAAATACAACTCAGTTTTAGAGCGGCAAGGCCAGGAGATCAGGCAGAGCAGGGAAAGCTTGGCAGAGATGACAGTGACTTCTGGATCAAGCATGGGATGGGGACCCAGCAACCACCCTGTCCAGGCTAAGGGACTCCTGCAGCGTGTGACTCTGTTTCCCCATCTAGAGATTATGCTTAACTGGGGCTGTATTAGTTAACATTTGTACAGCTCTTTGAAAAAGGAAAGTGTTTGAGTCTTTAAATCCTGCCAGTGGGAACAGATCAACAAGATTTCTAACCCTTCTGAAAAATTAAAGCTTTTGCCAATTAAGCTGGCAAACGCATGGATGTGAATCTAAAAAACCTCTCGAGCTTGAGACCGAGACCAAAGCCTCTTGAGAACAGCTTCTCCTGGCTGCTCCTTGAACTCCTCCCGCTCACCCGTATCAGAATTATATCAAGTAACCAAGCTATAACCCTTTTTGGCAGACACATACTTGAAACATAACTAAAGCTACAGATACAATTGCAGCAGAGCTACTACTCTGGACAGTTAAACGGACATCATTAATGTGCAGATGTCTTCCCCTAGACTGCTTCCTAAACTGGTATTGCAAAAATGTCATAGTAAAGCATAATTTCCTGTAATTTTGCAATTAGCTCTGTAATTTGAGTTGCATCTTTGATGCCACAAGCTATCAATGATCTCCATACACATACCCATACCAGCACACACATTGACTACACCTGGGGGATGTCACTGCTTCCAACTCTGCTGCACCTCTGCTGAAGGTGTGAGGTTACGCTCTCCTGGATGACTCTGGGGTTTGAGTGCAAGATTTTATGCACCATTAAACAATCTGCAAAGCCTTTTCAGGCAGATTTGCACCTTTGCAAGCTGAGTCATTGATTAGCAGTGGCACCGAGACAAAGATTCTGGCGATAACCAAGGTTCAACAAAGGGGAAAGGCACTGCCCGTGTGCTTGGAGAGGGACATGGGCTTCTCTGGAGTCACACAAGCTGGAGGGAAACAATGTGGGGCAGTAGCAAAGCAGCCCAACACCACAGTGGTGGATGGTGAAGCAAATCACCCAATAACTGAATGTCCCCATCCCTCCCAGGTTAACTTTCAACCCTGGGATGTTCCCCCTGACTTCAGTTCAGCCACGCACAGCTCTTGGCCGTTCCCCTGCAGAAAACAGACACACGGTACCTGCCTGGAGTGTCTTCATCTGCTCAGGACGCAGCCCTGCCCCGGTCCCTCGAAGCGGCATGGTTGGAGATGTGCAGCATGGAGGGGGCTCCACGGGCCCTGTGAGGGAGCGTTCCCTGGCCTCCGCAGTGTGCTCGTCCCAGCGTGGATGAAGGTGTTAAGGATGCACTGGGAAGGACAAAAACCATGCCTGTGCAAGCAGAGAAAGCACATGAGGTTTGACTCCCGTGCCCAGTCCTTGGCTAGACCTGGACGAGGGAAGATGCCCGCATTGTGGCACAAATGTGAAAACCATCCTCATGCGCGTGCAGCGGCACAGACGCTATGCATGTTGCAGTGCACGCGTGTCCGAGCAGAGGCATGCAAAGCGAAGTCAAAGGGCACTCAGGCAGCGGTTTCTAGCAAAGCCGTTTATCCTGTGGGCTCAGACCTCAGCCCACACTCGGCAGCTCTGACGTGGAGAGACAGAGCAAAATACCCTCCAGAGCTCGGCTGAGGGCAGCACGGGGGTTTGGAGATGCTAGCTCAAAACTCCATTCTCCAACCGACGCGTGCAAGCTGGAATAAGTCACTTGGTGTCCCCGCGGGGGTGGGAATAACCCAGACACTGTTCCCCTCCATGTGGCTGAGCCAGGACTGAGGTGCAGCCTCAGAGGCTGCCTGGTCTGTGTCCCCCTGTCACTAACCCCAGGAAGGGTCCAGCTCACAGAGCCAGGGGCCCCCTTCTTCACCCTTCCTCAGTCCCCAGTGGAACAATTTACCTTTCGGAGCAAGTCCAAGATATTAATTAAGATAAATCTACCTCAATTTTGAGATTCTCTTATCATGTAATTTATCAAAATTATGTTAATTATTTCTGTAGGGCAGCAAAATTATTACCTCTTCCGTGTCTGATTTGTATTAATATTCATAATTTAATAATTCAGCATCCAAGCCATCTGGTTTGGGGAGCCACGCTCCTTCCCCTCCCTCCACCAGAGCCAAATTGCTACCGCCTCCCCACTCCTGCACCCATCCAGGCAGCCTCCAACGACACCCAACCCAAACCGTGCCACCAACTCCTGTCAGCATCGCTGCCAGTATCCCCCCCTGGTCCTACCGATGTTGCTGGGTTGGGGTCCCCATCCCCTGGGGGGCGTTGAGCAGCCCCTTTCCCTGCGCTGGGCTGAGCCTCTGTCACCGGCGCTGTCTCAGCCCGGCAGGTGAGCGCAGCTGAATTGACATTTTCCACACTTTGTGATTTTTACACTGTAATTTGACATAATTAATGCCTACATTACTGCTGATAATTTAGCTAGTTAATTAAACTCGGAGGAGATAATTAAGGAGAGGCTACTGCTTGGACTGCTAATTGTTTTTGTCATTATTTTAGGGGCCCGACAGCTGCCGGCTGAGTCATCCTACCCATCAGCTGATGGCCGCACGTGACCGTGGTGCCATGGGCACCGGGTGGACACTGGCTCCTGGCCAGGCG
>NW_009721315.1:7912-19147 GCF_000703405.1 Apaloderma vittatum
GCCAGCATCCACCAAGTCGTGCAGATGGCAAGCAGGGTCTCTGCAAACGCTTGGCCCCGGCACTGCTCCGGCCGAGGGCCCCCAGATTCAGGGCTAGAAGAGAAGTGGAGAGATGTAGAGAGGTGTTTGCTGAGGAAGAAGTGGGCAGTGGACAGGAAATCGGCACTGAGAGAGCAGAGAAAGCGAGGATGCTCAGATCATCGGTCCGTGAAAGGGGATCCTGGCACGCCTTGGGTTTCACGTGGAAGCAAGGACATCGGCCACCAGGCAGCTGGAGAGCAGAGACAGGACCTGCAATTTCCTATACAGCAGTGCCAAGTGCTCACCCTGGCTCTGGGGAAAGCCCATCTGCCCCCAGGGCCCAGGGCAGGCAGGGGATCTCCCTTCCCCATGTGGATGGATTCACTCTTGACCCTGCAGTGCTCAATCCAGCTCTGGCTGCCACGTGCTGTGCTGCTGCAGCACATACCTTCTCCTTCTCGAGTGCTCTAGCTTCATCTTTAGCTGTGGATAAATCCGAACACTTGCCGAAAGCAAAAGCAGATGGGCGATGGACCCATCTGGTCCCAAAAATGCGCATCATCGAAGCTGAGTCCCGGCTCCCCACCAGGTTCCGAGTCTCGCGGAGCCTTTTGTCAACTCTGTCAGTGCAGTTCCACGCCGTCCACCCTGTCATGCCCTGCAAGACTTGAACGAAGCCCCAGCTCCTCTAAGCACCTGACACCGGCTTCACCTGACTTCATGCCTGTGTCTCTTCCATGCCAGGCCACTTGTTCCTCCATCCTGCTTGGCAAAGACCTAAAATCGGGGTGGGAGCAGAGGAGCCCACACCTCGTGACCAGGTGGGAGCTGCAGAAGCGCAGCACATCCCAGCTTTTCTCCCTCCCAGCCAGCAGCCGGTGAGGGGAAAGCAGCTTGCAGCACAACTATCACCTTATTCCTGCTCTCTGGCGGCTGGAGCAGCTTTGTTTTGCCTTGCCAATGCGCAAAGCCCCCACAGCCACACCCAGCCCCCCTAGCAGCTCTACCCCACAGCTCCCGATGGCCAGCAGCACCCCCCCACCACGGGCAGCCCTGCCAGGCTGTTCATTGCTGGAGATTTCTTTCCACCCTCTGCCTCCTGGCGAGCTCAGTGCTCTGAGCTGGAGGCCGGCTTGACATCTCAATCCAGAGATTAGGACAGAGACTGGTCACTTCCCAGTTCTGGCTCACACCCTTCAAATAATTTGATTAATCATCTTAGCCCCACTCGGCGCAGTTGGCATCCTTCAGAATCAAAGCCTCTCCTGAAACGCTGTGTTGAAAAAACCCATAAAGCTGCTGTAAAGGTTCAACCAAGCATGGACCAAAGCAGAAGCCGGTACTCCAGAGGCTGTGCACTGAGTTGGCTTAAATACTCCCTCTAAATATCTCTACAGCTAGCAGTCAGAGACATATGAGATGTGTAACAAATTGCACAGGGACTGCTTTCCTTCTTTCACTGTTAGGAGGAGATTTTTTTTCCCCTACTGCATTTCTATTTATCACAGCGTAAAAAAAAAGAAAAAGAAACGTGCCAAACGGGTTTTATATTTACACTTGGAACAACAACATTTGGACAGTCCCAAGGACAGCAACTGCAGTAATCATGAAAAAGTAATGCTTTGCGCTTCTGTGGTCTCCTTCATCCAAGCATCTCACAGCACTTCGCAAACGTTGGCCCCGATCCTGCAGGGGCCCATGCACATGGATCATCCTATACAGGAATTTATTCCACTGGGTTCAGCAAATCAGGACCACAGGGCTCTGCGGGGCTCCGGAGTTGTTCACCTCCACGCTCGCCGAGTCAGCTGCTCCACCAGCACTCACAGGGGCATCCTGAGCTATTTGTTGATATTTAAGCCTGAGCTCCTGGAGCCAGGAGATTGCGTTTCCATTTTCCATTTCTCTAGTTTGTCATCCTGGTGCAATCCTGTTGTGATTTAACCCCAGCCAGCAGCTCAGGCCCACACAGCCACTCGTCCGCTCCCCCCCCACTGGGATGGGGAAAAGAGGCAGAAGTGTAAAAAGGAGAAAACTTGAGATAAAGACAGCTTAAAAGGTAAAGCAGAAGCCGTCCACGCAAGCAAAGCAAAACAAGGAATTCATTCCCCGCTTCCATGGGCAGGTGGGTGTTCAGCCACTTCCAGGAGAGCAGGGCTCCATCACATGCAACAGTTACTTGGGAAGACAATCTCCACTCCAGACATGCCCCCCTTGCCTCTTCTTCCCCAGCTCTATACACTGAGCATGACACCATAGGGTTTGGAACATCCCTGGGGTCAGCTGGGGTCAGCTGTCCCAGCTGTGTCCTCCCCAACTCCTTGTGCACCCCCAGCCTCCTCGCTGGTGGGGTGGGGTGAGGAGCAGAAGAGACCTTGACCCTGTGTAAGCCTTGCTCAGCAATAACTAAAACATCCCTGTGTCACCAACAGTTTCCAGCACAAACCCAAAACGTAGCCCCACACGAGCTACTGTGAAGAAAATTAACTCTATGTCAGCCAAAAATCACCACAAATCCCTACAACAGGAACTCTAAAAGTCCAGAAAGCAAAATAAAAATAAGACAAACTAAACGTACTCTTTCCAGCAGGGTGCTTTTCCAAAGGCTTGTCTCTCTTTGGAATCGTGCTTCAGGATTTCTGTATTTATTTTCAGTAGAAGAGAGCAATTCCTGCACTCCAATACTCATAACAGAATAAACCCAGCTGATCTCAAACTGCTCAGGGAAAACTATGGCAGGGAGAGCAATTTGCCAAAATCTGCAGCAGTGAAAAGAGTAAACCTCAAATGTTTCCAGTGCCTCTGCCTGCCAGGAAGACAACCACCGTCCAAACAGTTGACGGTTTGGTTGGACTTTCTGCTGTCATTGTTTTCGTGCTTGAAATCAAAAAAATTTTTCTTGCTTGCTATCTCCAGTGCCCCAAAGCCCCTCCAAGGATGTGAGGCCAAGAGCCCCTATGAGCAGCATCCCTCCTTCACCTACTCATGCCCCAGAGCAAAGAGTAGCCAACATTCAAGCTGAACGCTGCAGCCCTCTTGCAGGGCTCTTGGGGGTCACCTCCCATCAGATAGAGACCTTGCATGTCTCCCTTTTGGCCTCAGGCTTGACCTCCATGGAGGACATGCCATCACTAACGAACCCTCTGGCCACAGTGACGCAGTGGGAGACAATTAGCATCTCCCACGCTGCGAGGCTATTGCTACGAGAGTGGTTTCCTTTAAGGTTGAAGGGGTGGCCCCTTCCTCTTTGCACCCTAATTCCAGCCTTGTTGGGTCACCAGATTCATCACAAGCTTTGGGACAAGAGTGGGTTTGCCGAGAGCCCTGGGCATGCCATTGGCAGAGCATCCCCAGGCCAGCCTGGCTGAGCAGGAAGCATTATCCCATGAGAACGCCATGCAGTGCTTCGCTGGGTAACTCAAAGGTGTTTTTATGGCTACCCTGGAAACTGTGCCCAAGGTGACCAGCTACCAACCAGGGCTGATGGCCCTTTAGGGCTCTTTCTGCTTCTGGGGGGATTTCCAGCAAACCGTACAGCCTCCCTGTGCCCCAATTCCTTTCTCTGTGAGGAAGGACATATTCGATGCACTTGGCAGCCTGTGGTTAAAATCCAGCAGAATTTCAAACCATCTTTTAAGCTCTCTTACCTCTGTGCTATCTTCCAGCAAAATGAACCTCTCATATCTGCCCAAGTCCACCATCTTCATCCTGGCAGAGACAGCCTCAGCCTCGCCTTCCCTGACCCCCTTTTCCTCCAACACGCTCATGCAGGCACATGCGTGCGAGTAGAGTGCCCTTAGCACTGGAGGGGAGTTAGATGCAAAGGAAGAGCATCAGGTGGAACGAGAGATAGCAAAAGCACAGGCATATCAGACGTCTCCAGGCAAGATAACACGATAAATAATCAATCAATCCCTACAAAATCCTTAAGTGCTTGATGTATCCTCCTGCAAATTGAATCACTTCTCCTACCAGGAAGTTCTCTCTTGTAAATAAATGAGAGTAGAAATGGCCCATATTGAAAAATAATGTTGTTAAAACCACTGATTAAGTTTTACACAAGCATATGAGAGCAAACTAAAAGGTTTTAGCTTTTTAATTTAAGAAATGAGGAATATGATATAATTTCAATTTGTGATGAGATAAGATGTTCTCGATATTGTGGCTTCAATTGGATTATATCCTAATGTACTTTTATAAAGTGTCAGGCTAGCTGCAGATTAAGGTATGTGTGTAATATTCTTTATTAACAATTTAATGGACTTGCTTTCACTCTATCCATCTTAATCAGTGTTTCCAGTCCACCTGGGAGATCTAGTTAGTGCAGAACCTGAAACTCCAACCTGATGAAAGAGGGAACTCAGTGATCCGTCAGTGTCAAAAACAAGAGGGAAGCACTGATAAAAGACTGTCGAGAATCATCTTTAACCTCTTGTCATCAGCATCACTCCAAAGGCTCTCAACAACCGCTCTCGGAGTCACTCAACGAGACATATGCCCTCCTCAGATCTGCATCCTTCCTCTGCCAGAATATTAAAGGGGCTTCTGGCAACAAGCAGGACTTCCTGGATCACAAAACACAGTTGCCTGCTCTCGGGGGACCCGCTCCTGTAATCCTATTTTACAGTCAAACGCCAGCGCAAGAGCAGCCTGGTTGTGTGGACTCTCCAGTGCTTGTCCATAGTCTCTGCTCTGGTGCTTACACACTTCCATCTCATTTCCCTCTGAAATTTATTCATGACTAGTTTGTATCTGCACGTTCTGGTATCAACATTGGCCTTTAACTTAACTAGCTCCTCTTCCTCCCTTGTGTTTATCTGCCTGTACGATCACATCTCCTTTCAGCCTTCATTTTCCTAGGCTAAATAAGCTGTGCTTGTTTAGTTGCCTCTTGTAAAGGGGCTTTCCAACACAACATCCCCACCATAAAGACCCATCTCCACAGCTCTTCCAGTTTTCCAGACTGTACACAGCACTCAAAGTCCCACCATGCCTCTAGTGCAAATGGTTTTCCATCCCTCCTGGAATTTCTATCTCCTCAGAGAGCTCCAAGCACCCTTTCACTTAAGCAACCGCTCCTTCAGCTGGATCCTGCTCTCCAAGCACCCACTTCTCCCACCCTTAGGCACCCCAGGAGGGCTAAGTCTTCCACACCAATCAAGGCCTTTCACAATGCAGGTCTTGGTGAGAAATTGCTGTTTCACGCACACACACACACATATCAACCCACCATGGGGTGACCGAGCTGGCTCGTGATACGCTGCACGAGATCTCACTGTGAGCCGTTAGCCTGCCTGCCCCCACCCCTCGGATGGCCACGTGCGTGCACGAAACCACAAGCAGCAGCCTTGTAAATAATGGCCAATCAAGGGAAAAAAAAAAAAAAAAGTATATATATCTCATCTCCTTTAATTCCCTTGCAATGCAATGATTCTGCAAGGGTGGGTCGGTCGTAGCTGCAGGTGCTCCCGGACTGGGGAGGAGCACAAAAATGAAGTTGTTTGTGGCTTTTGATTCCATCCCTGGAATTATTTACAGCTGCAGGCAATATTAAACTATGTAGAGCAAGTGTCCTCATTTACATGCTAATTCATTTATACCCTCTGGATTGATTTCTCCAATTCATTTTCAGCCCACTAACTCTTCTGATATGAATTATATTATCACCTCCAGAACGGCAGCAGGGAAATGTGACGAAGCCACCCCAGCTCTTCTGATCTCTAATTGCCCTCGCTGTTCAGAGCTGGCGTGGCCAGCTGCAGCTTCGCCTCCTGGCTACCAGCATCCAGCTTCCTTCCATCTCCTGGAGAAAAACCAGCAGTGTGGCTCGGAGAGCGAATCATCCCACCTCCATCACTCCATCCTCTTCTGGGGAAGACCCAAGAGAGTGGACCTTGGGCTTGCGGCCTTTGGAAATCATTCCTTTTTTCTGCCCAGGAGGAGGAACCACCTCACTTCAGAGAGCAAAACCAAAGTCCATCTGTGAGCCGTAAGGAAATTGGATTAATCCTTGACTTCCCAAGGGCCTTTCAAAGCTTCTCAGCTTTTCACAGCAGCCTCATACCATACCCTGGCAGCCACGACACATTCCCAGTTCTCCCAGCCGTGGGAATGAGGTACTAACCAGTGGAAAGGACACAGCGCCCAAGAGATGGAAAAGAGTTGGGAAGTCTGCCCATAAATAGCAGTAGTTGGAAGCAGAAGGGTTTTTCTTCCATCAGTGTCACTGATGGATGAACAAGGTTTAGGAATCCTTTTCCAGGAGGCAAACACACTGGTCCACCTCTCTAGAAGACCTGGTTGAGGTCTGCCACGGTAATACTGGAGAAAAAAAACTCATGTCCTGACTCTACTTAAGCAGAAGGGTGAGTCTCCAGGACACCAGCTGGACATGAAGGAAGGGAGAGAAGCCATCAGCAAACAGAGGAGGGCACATGGATGATGCAGGGCACCATGCAGGGTTGCCCGCTTCCCATCTCCCTTAAAATAGCCATGAAATTGTGCAGAAGGTTAAACCTCAGCTTCCATTATGGGTGGATTTCATCAGCCAAGTATCTCATTGACTAGCCTTGACGCAATTTTTAGTTCTGGATCAAATATACAGGCCAGATTTTGTTTAGAAACTCCATTAAACCCTACCACCCACAAAACATGCCTTTCATTGTTATTCCTCATGATGTTTCAGCATTTGATTTCTCCTTTTGTAAATACATATTATTATTTTTTTAACAAACATTGACAAAATAAAGAAACATTAGACTTGCTTAATATACTTCTGTGTTCCAGAATTGTTTGTCCCTTGATCTGTGGCATGAGTTGATGTCCCTTTAGAAGAGGACATCTGCTCCCTGACTCAGCGTTTCAGCACAGATTTCATACCCAGTTATGAGCAAATTCAAAGGGATTGGGAAATTCTCACTCTGAAGAACACTTGCACATCCTCCCTCCCTGGAGCCAGATTTGGGTGCATCAGCCCTCTTAACAGGGGCAAATCCACCTTCCTGAGCTGGAGTTGTGGCGGGATACCTCTGTGTACATACTTCAGAGACTACATCTATATTTTATAGGCACTGTTTAATCAAGGTGCAAACCCAACTCCAGTACCTGTGTGAGTCAGCAGCTGAGAAGATGCTCGGCTGAGCCTGGACTGCTGTGGTTCATGCTCTCCCTTTGGCCCAGAGAGTCCTTCAGCACAGAAACCCAACTTGTGGGATAGGCACCAGAACTGTGGCATGTGTAAACGCATCCAGATTGGATGGATGCACGTGGCATTTCATATTTTAACGGCTTCCAGAAGCCTTTCTACAGCCTAACTCCTTCCTTGCTCTCATTCCCAGCATCTTGTTGGAGCAACATGCAGCTGGGGAGACATGCCCAAGGGACCACAAGGTCCAGGACCACTGGAAGTTAAATGGGACCACTTCCCCTTCAAAATCTTGAGCAGAATGAAAGCTATGGGGAAATTAAGATTTCTTTTTTTCTAGCTGGCAGGGAAAGGACAGCTCTTTGTTCCTGATTTACACCGTCCGAAACAATTAACTTGTGAAAGCCAAGATATGGTTCCCCTTGGCATCCAGTGTTTATTATGCTTCAGACCATTTGAAACGAGCACTTGGAAAGGAGACGGAACCCCTGTGCCTCCTGATCACTGAGGGGAGGGAGGAAGTGATACTAAACGGAACAACAGACTGTCCCTTCTTAACACCACTTCAAAGCTCCTCGGACAGGAAAATTGATAATTGCGTCAAGTACAGTTTTTCTAAACTTCATCATTTAGCGCTGAAAACCGGGCTATTGAATTCATATAGTTCTTTGATCAAGACCAGTTAATTAAGTTATTCCCTTGATATGACTCTTATCACTTTAGTGCCAGACCTACATCACACTTACGCAATTCACACACTGGCTTTGATATGCATCGTATAAGCTTCCCAGACCGTAATCACTAGGTTTCTGTAGATTTGCTGCTACCTTACCAGTTTCACCAATAGGATGGGCTATAGGTCAGTTATTAAAAGAGAGATCGTGCAGCCCAGAAGGCTCCTGAACAAACTGTAACAAGTGGAGTTACACATGGACCGAAACTAGACCAGTGATTTAATCCAGACCTTGCAATTTCTAGTTACAAACTCTGAGTGCCACCCCCCTCTCCTTTTTGAAATATGACCAGCAATATCAATAAAAAGCATGCAGGTAAAGATCTATTTTACCCTCATCAGCACGACAATTGAGCTTGATCTGTCCTTTTGCTATTCTATTGCATCAACATCACACTTACAGTAAGAGGAGATGGTAAAACTGAGTGTGAATTCTGAAATACAACACACTCTTCACTGCACTGTCACAGGCATCTCTGTTGAAGCAGGTTTTCCCTTATTTCTCTCATCTATTCCCCTTCCACAGCCTCTAGGCCATCTTCTGCCCTGGGTACCCCTCACAGAGCCTGTCCCA
The DNA here is from genome assembly GCF_000703405.1 of Apaloderma vittatum. Taxonomy (NCBI): domain Eukaryota; kingdom Metazoa; phylum Chordata; class Aves; order Trogoniformes; family Trogonidae; genus Apaloderma; species Apaloderma vittatum. The sequence continues at coordinate 16,385 of NW_009721315.1, forward strand.
CGGCCTCTCCTTGCCACAGCAGATGCTTTTTCTATCCTGTGCAGTGACTCCTGTCACGTCTTCCCACCCGATACCTCCTGACCCTTCATCTTCGCAGCCCTCCTCCTGCCACGCTCTCTTTCTGACCAACCATCCAGAGGCTCTTTCAGCAAATCCTCCTCCTCCACACTTCTGCTTTCCACAGGAGAGTGACAAGCTCCAATTTAGGTCTCCACAGTTTTTCTTGGGCTTATCCCCTTAAACCGGATTAGCTAACGTCTTAATGCCAGTGACACCAGTCACAGCTCACCATCTGATCCTGCCTTTCAGGATTTGCTGCATCTCTGCACTTTCCATGGCTAAACTAGATCCTGTGATCTTTCCTTCCAAGTCCTCCAACTCCCCACCACCATCATCCTGCCAGCCACGGCCCGATAGTTATATTCCTCATATCTAAGAGATGCAAAGATCTCCTCCTCCTTTCCTCACCTGACACCTCCAGGTTCTGAACTCTTCCAACCCACTGACAGCTTTTGCCCTTCCCCTCTTCTGACACAGTTTGTTCTCCAGACTATCTCCTTGACTTTGAGATCCAGCCTCCCTGGAAAACTCACAGCACCCCTTCCTTGGGCCTCCTTTTTCATTAGTATCAGATGCAAAAGCTGAAGGCAAACAATTCAAGGCCTCGTTTCCACTTCTCTGACCCACTCTCATACTGAATCTACCCGTGGCCTTCAGCCCACCAGTTTGGCGAGGCCCAGCCCCAACACCCCTGTCCTCTGGACTTTGTCCACTCATCCTTCAGAGCTTCCTTCTCCACTGCCTTTTACATGCAAACCAGACCACAAGGTGACTTCTCTTGACTCTTTTAAAGTCCCTTTACAGGTCTATGTCCTTCCCAAGCCTGCTGTCCCTGCACTCCCTCATTCTCCAGCCACCTCCGTTGCCAGGTGGAGATGCCGCTGCTGTAGCACTTTCCATCAATCAGCACTGAGCAGTCGCATCAGGAAGCTGTTTTCCTCTCGCTTCTATTCCTTTGTCCAGAATCATCTCATAAACACCTCGTGGTCAAACTGTCCATCCTGACCACCTCTGTGTTCTTGACTTTTAGCCGATCCCCTACTCTCCAGGTAGAAGTAAGGGACTCTCTTTAGTCCAGGAAAACAAGTGTTACAGGTCAAGGACCAGCCTGCAGCTCCTGAGAAGGTTCTGTACCTGGCACCCACTCAAGATCAAGGGAAGAGATGGTGTGAGCTGCAACTTTCCGTCATGGTCTTTCCTTGTGGTGATGTAGGAAGCATTGAGAGCAGCGTGGAGGAAAAGCAGGCAGTACTGGGATCCAGCTCTTAACCAGTTCATTTCCATGACACTTCTGGGTGCTCCTCAGCATCCCCACCACGGCTCACTCCAGTCCCCAGCTTGTTGCACGATGCAACAAAAGGTCATGTTCTCTTTATTGATCAGGCTGTCCCTCTCCACATATGTTCCTTTTGTCCCCCCCTAAAATAAACCCCAACTGAGAAGAGTTACCAGCTGGACTTTAATTTCAGACTCCAAGGCGTATCTGGAGCCAATTTGCAATGCGCTTACTCCGAAAATCACCCTCCCCTGTGACGCTTGACAGCTCCAGACCACAGTCCTGCTCTCAGCTCCGAAGGAAAAATGTTTTAATTTGTCACAAACCAATTATAGCGTCTCATCTTTCCCTGAATTACTCATCTTGGCTACAGTCTAGGACAAAGGGCCCCTCTGAGAGGAGATTAGACATGGATATTAACAAGAGAAAAAGTGTCCACTGTCTCACCTTGCTGGGGACGCAGCTTCCAACGAGACAGGAAAAGGAAACCCCTCCTGACTGACAGCCAGAGGGAGGGCTCCCATCCCACAGCAAATCCCTCGTTTCACGCGGAAGAATAGTCACGACAAACTCTGTATTCAAATAATATTAATGCATGGCAGATAACAGAGTCACGGCTGGCAGAGCTGCAACATGAATATAAATAACCTTCGCTCCCTTGGTTGCTACCGCAGACGCGCTGCCACCATGCCGGAGCGGGGTGACAGGGCTGTCAGCATGGTGCATGGGGTGGGGAGGGGTGTGGGTGCTCCAATGGGTGCTGCTGCCTCGCCTGAGCTCCATGTGCCGCCCCTTTAAAGAAGCTAGTGTCTTAATGCCGGTGACACCAGTCACGGCTCACCATCTGAACCTGCCCCTTTCTCTTGAGACCTGCATGGGGCTGGAATGTCCTCCCATGGACTCCCAGCAAAGAGATCCTCTCCAGCCACCTCCTCCACCCCTACTACTGGTACCTGCCAGGTACATTTGGCACTCTCATAATATGTACCAGTATCCTTCTGAGTTCTTGCTTTGGACAAAACGCAATCTCCCAGGCCCCAAGTCCCTCCATATCAGTCCTCCTTCCTTCCCTTCCCAACCCAACCCCTTGCTGGCCTCAGGCACTACCCCTCACCTCAACAGCCAAGGTTCGAGGTGTCACATTCCATGCTGAGACACAGCCTTGAGGATGTTGTCCCATCTCTCGCATTGCTTGAGCACTGATTCTTCCAGCTGGAAATGGGAGGTGAACACTTAAAAGCAGCATCCAAAGCTCTCATAGGTGAGAGGCACTTTGCACTTACAGTCACAATCCCAGCTGCTCGGCTCAGCAGTAGGAACAAAAAGCTGCAGGCAGAGCTGGCCTCCCAGTCAGCTGGAGAAGCTGGATGGGTCATTGCTCCGTCTGGAGTTGACTCGAGGCATCTGAAGGCATCCACCACGCTCCC
>NW_009721315.1:19178-37608 GCF_000703405.1 Apaloderma vittatum
CCTGTGTCTGCTGCAGATCAACTTCTTCCTTGAAGAGGGAGCTGATGAAAGCCAATTTCCCTTTGTGCTCATGGCAAATAATTTGGAGAATTCCCCTTGTTTACTCAGAACTGTTAATGATGCGTCAGAAATTACCTCCGAGATTGTAATTAAAGAAAACGGCAGAAGAGAGAGACATACACACACACACACACACACACATTGCCTAATCGCAGTTTCCTCTGCAAGTCCTAAAGTGCTGGAGCAGACAGCAGCTTTCCCTGTCAGCCCAAGCCTGCAGAAAGATCCCCAAGAACCGCCTAAATGGCAGAGGCTCTGGGGTATAGCCCCCAGGTCCCGTACAATGCCCCACACTCCTCTTCAGCTCCAAAGAAAGCAGCAGCAGAACTCTGGGTATCCAGGAGCTGGCGGGACCACAAACGCAACTGGAGGCCATCAGGAAATGAGCAGGAAGCTCAGTACCCTTAAAACCATTTTGGAAGTGGAGCAGCTGACCCAGAAGAGCAATTAAGCTCTCAGTCATCACTGAAACGCAGACGCCCACACGCACACAGCAAAGTATCAGTCGACCTCCTGCTAGCCTGACCTCAGGGCTTGGCGTCCGATTGGGCTGGAGTAGAGCACAAACAGCCCTTTGCCGTGGAGAACCAACAGGAATTTGATTCCTGTTCAGTTACAGGAGGGTGCCTGGATCGCCCCATCACTCAGGGGTGATCGCTGTGGAGAGGCAACCGAAAGCATTTCCCAGTGTCTCCCTCCTCGCTCAGTCCCAAGGCCAAATCCTCCTGCTTTGTCTCCTGGAACACTTGCACAGGGTGAGCAAAGCCGCTTGTGCCGGGAGAGCAAACGGGGGTCAGGCAGGGGAATCGGCTCAGCCGAAAGCAGCCAGCTGGAAAAAAGCTGTTCCCTCTCTCCACCTTAGCCAGCGGCTTAGTTTGTCTAGGGCTCGTTTCAAGCTTTGGACTAGGAGAGTGGTGGAAATGCAAATCTTTTGAGTCCCAAATTCAAGGTAGAGGAAGAAGGAACAAGCTGGGCTGTCCTCATGTTCGCAACCAACAGTTGTCTGTGTGTGCAGGAGCTGCACAGACCCCGGCCATGACCAGTCGGTGCTCCATCACTACAGGCAAAAGTTTGGGTCTCTGGGCAGGAGGTGTTTGGATCACTGCTTCGCCATTTATCTGCTCATCTGTGGTGCAGAAATAATGGAGGTCAGTATCAAAGATGGCCTCACACCAGCCCCAGTGGCACAGGGAGGAAGGCTGGGGCCCTGTCTCCACTCCTCAGTATTTCTCTACCTAGAGACGACTTAAGCACACATAGCATTTCCAGGTGAACCTCATATCCCCTAGACCACGGTTACCATCTCCAATAGACCCCAGCTGGCAGAAGCAGCCGAGTTTTCCTTTCAAAACCTCTTCTTGGAGGCAGGTAAGTACACTAGCAAGTTTAACAAGTGCCAGCTTTCTGGCAGCAGTCAGTCTTCTCATGGAAGCAAACCCTACAGCAGGTCAAACCGTGCGTTCATTGCCACTGCAGGTGCCCGGAGGTTGTTGTTTAAGCACCTTGTGATCACGTTCATGTGTAGATGCATCTCCTGACTGCCTTGAAGATGAGCAAAGGTTAAACTGCCCTGTGCCTCCTGCAGAGGGAAGGATTGGCTGAGTTTGGACGATGCTCCTAAATCCATACAAACTAAACTTCTCAAGGTTGGAGTATCTCAGCCTGAAAAGACGAAAGTCCAGCAATGACAACCCAGGACAGCTATAGGAGAGGAACCCAATTAGGAAGGGTATTTCCCTCCTTCAGCAGAGGTGGTGCCAGCTCCTTCCCTCTCAGCTGGCAGCCCACACAGGCAGGTTTAATTCCATGGAGCCAATGCCCAGGTCTGGAAGAGGGGCTTTCCTCTCTCCCCTCACAGCCCTGGGAAAGCAAGCTTCCCAACAAGCAAACCAGGATCTCAAGACACAGCATGCCAGCCCCTGTGGTCTGCATGTACCCCAAAACCTGCTCATCTTCACCTCTGGGCAAACATAGGCCAACACCGAGCAAAAAGTGTGGTGACAGCACTTCCATCAGCCTTTTACCTGATGAAACTGCGGTTCAGCCATTCTCCTCACCAATGCCGCAGTACAGCTATGGCAGAACAAGCTCTGCCCCTCACCTTCTCCCCCAGACCGCTGGGATCTCACATGGCTTGGGGATGTGGGTGATGTTGAAGCAGCAAGGGGGAAAATGCACTTACCTGAGAGCTGGGGGGGAAGTTTGACATGTAAATGAAAAGGCTGAGAAACCCCTTGGTCCTGCTGCTCTCCCAGCTCTGGTCAGGGGAGTGTCTCCATCACAGGTCCAAGCTCCTGCTACCACTCCCAGCTCCAGAGAGGGATCATCAGTGCTCACAGCAGCCAGGGCAGCTCACACCCAGCAACCCACATCCCAAACTCATGCTGGGACTCCAAGATTTGTTCCAGCAATTTTTTATTGGACAAAAGCATACGTAGATACAAGGCGTCCCACCACATGTACACACACGACACACACCGGGGGCACCAGGAACCCCCTCGGGCAGTACCTCACTGAGCGCACCCCGGCGGTGCCCAGGGCGGGCTGGCTGGGACAGGGAGTCCCACTGCCACCTCGTGGGCAAGGGACGCATCGCCTCTGCTTTGCCACCGGGCACAGCTGGCAGCAAACCTCCTCTGTGCAAAATCCCAGGCCGTTCTGCAGAACTCGACCCAGAGAAACCTTAAAGTACCTGGCTTGGAACAGGGAGGGAAGTTCACACACAGCATCATCATGAATTAATCCGACATTTCTCTGCCTGTTTCCATCCCTGCTCCCTAGGTTGGCTGGGAAGTGAGGATGCTGCCACACAGGGTGGGTGTCTGGCTGCAATCGCGGGACTGAGGGAAGAGTAGAAAGACTCTGCCAACAGCCCAGGACCTGCTCATACTTGCCTGGTCTCATCAAGGTGAACCACAGCACCCCTTGAGGGCGCTGGCTGTCCAGGGACGGAGCCTCAGGAATTGAAATATTGGTCCCATGCAGAAGACTCACAGGTGAGCAAACCCACTAATTCCCTTCTGTTCCCAGTTAGCACCAGGTTGTTAAAAGACTTCTGTTTGTTTTCAGAAGGACAGGCCATGGACAATGAAATCCCTGCTTCACTTTGCAGTCAGAGAAATAAGGAAGCTACATTCTCCCCCACAGAGGGAATGAAGCAGTGAGCAACCCCTCATGGCTCTGAGAAACCAGCCTGCATCCACTCCCAAAAGGAGGGCTGGAAACAGAGCACTATTGCTGAAACTATTCAGGGTCTTGGACACCTCATCCCACAGATGCAGAGGTAGCTCTGCTCTGTCTCTCCCCAGGTGACAGGCCTGCAGCTCCATTTTGCACTGGAGTAATGAGGGGGAGCCTCTCCATCTCTCTTAACCCCTACCGCCTGGCTCTGTGCATCTCTGATCCTGGCCAAAGAGCCACCGCACAAAACGGGAGGGAGGAAGGGAGGGAGAAGAGTCCTTTTGCAGACCAACGTCGTGTCCTTGGTGCTGCCCTGGCTGGCGGGAGTGGGACACCATGGGGTGACACACAGCATCATGCTCCTGAAGCCAGTTCTGAGCTAGTTCCAAAGAAGGAAAACAGTCTTAAAAGTCCATCTTCTATGAAAGGTATCCTTGCACTTCATACCAGCGCTAGTGGGAATTCGCACTGTCCCTTAGGTCCACAAACTTGCAGTCTCCATGTCAGGGAGCAGAGGAGTTTTATCACAGTCCTGCATGACTCCAGGAAAGCAGCACTGAGGAAGCAACATACCTTTGACGGCCCTTCTCTGGGCTGTTGGGCAATGGAACATCACTCCTGAGTTTAACTCTTGTTTTTCTGCTTCCATATTTTGGACAAGCAGAATTTGTTCTTCTTCTTCTCGGCTTCCTGGTTCTCGAGAGATCCATCTGCAGGAGAGGGAGGAGACACAGAGCAGGTTGAGACCCACAGTTTCAGTGTCACCCAGTGCTGCTCCATTAGAAAGCGCCCTTACCCAGCCTCTGGATCATGTTTGCCAACATCTGGTCCTCCTCTTGCTCTCTGAAATAGAACAGCACGGCATTAGAGCACCTCTGCTATGAGGACAGGCTGCAGGAGCTGAGGCTGTTCAGCCTGGAAAAGAGAAGACTTTGAGGGACCTAATAGCTGCCTTCCAATACCTGAAGGGAACCTACAGGAGGTCTCGGGAGGGACTTTTTACAAGAGTGTCCACTGACAGGACAAGGGGAAATGGGTTTAAGTTGAAGGAGAATAGATTTAGATTGGACCTTAGGAAGAAATTCTTCAGTACGAGGGTGGCAAGACTTTGGAATAAATTGCCCAGAGATGTTGTGGCTGCCCCCTCCCTGGAGGTGTTCAAGGCCAGGTTAGATGGAGCCTTGAGTAGCCTGACATAGCTGAGAGGCGTCCCTGCCCATGACAGGGAGGTTGGATGAGATGATCTCTAAGGTCCCTTCCAGCCTAGGCCATTCTATGATTCTATGATTAGAAAACCGCCACGTTTCACGACAAGGTGGTAGACACTGAAAACCACTCAAAGACTACTGCTACTTCCCCAGTCAGAAATGACCAACCTCCATTGCACACTCTGAGAAGGGTGCAGGAAAAAAAAAAATCAACAGTTAGAGGAAATTGCATCTGGGTCCCTTGAAAGCAAGAGTCTGTGTGGGGATTTCCAAAACAGTCCAGTACTGCAGCAGGAAAGCCCTTCCCCCAACTGGCCTCTGAAATCATCACTGAGTGGTGAGACAGCACCACACCTGAGGAGATGATCAAAGGATGAGACAACAGTAGCCTGGGGTGCTGCAGAGATGCTCACTGAAATCAGGGACAACTATGCTGCTATCTCCTTGGGCCTGGGCAAGGCCAGAACCAAAGGCCTGAGCATTACTAGAATCCTCAAGCTTGAGTTGGTGCCCTGAGGTCAAAAAACCAGGCTGCTCTAAGCAACAGGAGGCACAAATCCAGCTCCTTGACAGTCTTCCTTTGAAGGGGAAGGATCCAATTCTTGACTACAGTTCTTTCACTTGCTGCAGCAGATGAACACATTGCTGGCTTCATGTTCCCAGAGTCCTCCTGCAGCTCCTATGTCACCTCCATCCTCCCCATCTCCAGCTTCTCCCTCTCTTTCTCTGCCTTCTACATTTTCACAGCCCTCATCCTCAGAGCAGCACTAGCTTGAGAGACCACTGAACATGGCTGTGATCCTGATCTCAGTTTCTGCCAAGGAAGTGACGGCTGGCGAGAGGTCACCACCCACCTCTCATGGAGCATAAATCTGGATTACAGCCATTCATCCATCCCTACAGCCTGGGCAGCAGATGAAATACAATGGAAATCATCCCTGGTGTTGGTTCATCTCCCACCATCTGAGGGCCCTCACCTCAGTCTGTCCTCATCCAGGCACTCCACAATACTGTTCCGATCATTGACCGTGTTCAGGTACGAATCCAGCAGCTCCTTCTCTCGCTCCTTCTCCCTGGGTGTCTTCAGTTCTTCTGCAGAAGACAAGGCAAGTCAGTATCACAACTACTCCATCATCACTCCTGCTTCCACCCTGCTCCAACAAGTCCCTCTCACAGGCCCGAATTTTATTATCCTCACACTCAGGGGCACATCTTATATCCCCTCAGAAAGCACAGGTGGGTTGGATGTTACAGGGAATCTGCACCTGACAGACTGACAGCGCAGCCAGGAGACATCCCCCAGTGAAATCTCAATTCCTGGCACCATCATTCAGACCTGAAGGACATGCCAGGGCTGGCACACAGAGCAGAGGGCTCCACACAGCCAGGAGCCAGCAGGACTCAGTGCAGCCCGTCCTTACCTGGCTTGCTCATGAGGCGTCGCAGCTCCATCTCAATGTTCCACTGCTGCTCCTCCAGCTGCTGCTGTTTCATCCTGGAAGGGACCACAGAAGTTACTGCCCCTCCACGCCCCAGCGCTGAACACTTCTCATATCGTGCCAAAGCCTCATCTCTGCATGGCCCTCCACCTGGGGGAGGGCTGGTGGGTCAGGGGAAATCTTCCTCTACCACATTTGCAAGGTTTCCCTTCCCAGATCCTGGGTGCTCATCAGTGCTCAAAAGCCCAGCAGCCAAGACCTCAGGCAGTTCTCCCAGAGCACTTCCTCATCCCACCAATTGGCACATTATCTTTTGGGGCTGTCATGTTCCCTCTCTTTCGCTGCTCACTGCTCGCAGGTGAAGCGCACAAGCAGACAGGTGAATTTGGGGTTGTACTTACTTGTACATCAGCTCTGATTCCTGTCTGAGCAATAGCTGTTTCTCATGGATCAGTTTGAACCAATCCACCATGAGGGCATCCTCAGACTCGTCTGCAAAGGAGACAAAGGGCAAGACTCCTTCAGAAGCTGCATCAGTTCGGTCTCCCTGGCTCAAACACACAGTCACTTGAGTGAGAACCTATGGTAATTATACGAGTCACAGGCAACCTCAAGTGAAAACAGCTCATCTTTGGTACTCCTGGGTACAAGTGAAAGGATGCAGAGCACTCCCTGCACATTCAAGGAAGCTGCTCACAGATATTCTGTTACAGGGCACCCAGCGCATCTTCCATGGGGCCAGCTCAACTCTGCCATTCTGAATGAACTCACTAAGCCTTGCAAAACTGGAGCCAGCCATGACAGCCAGCCTGGCTTGTGACCCAAAAGCCAGATCAATAGCAGACTTTTGGTCCCAAAACTCCCTGATTCTCAGCCAAATAAGCACAAGACCGTACTCAAATAGGTTAGGAAACAGCCAGAGAGGGTCTCCTTTACCTCCCTCACAGACACGAAGCTGCTTCTCCAGATCCACTCCTTTTAATTCCAGCTCATCCAGCTGCTTCTCGATGTCACGCACCTTCTCCTGGATTTTCTCCTCAGGGAGATAGTCTGGGTGCAGCTAGAAAAACAAAAATAGCAACAAATACAGCCTAGACTGTCTGCTGAGGTCACAGCCCCAGCAGTGATGGGAAATGACCTAAGGAGCCCAACTGTAGAGCTGTGTCCTGGAAAGCCCAAGTCAGCAGAGATGCAGAGCTGGCTTCTCATTACAGTGGTGGCTGCTGCAACATTACAGTGCTGGGATACATTTGCCAATCCACAGACATTCTCCCTTCATTGCTGGGGGATGCAATGTCTACCAGATTTTCAGTTGGCTTGGTCAAAAAAATGTGGAGACATGGCATTTCAGGATATAATTTAGTGGTCATTAAAGGCCTTTTCCAACCTCAACAATTCCGTGATTCTATTCTATGATTATTATTCCAGCTTCTATTGTCCCCCTGCATGGGAGATAACCAGCAGTGTCTCTATCTAGTTTTTTCCCCAGAGCCTTTCACCCTTTCCCTGTGAATTCAAATAAACCCTCCCAATAAGACAAACTGAGATGTATCTGGGCAAGCACTCCAGCAGCACACCCAACAACCCCAGCCTGGTCCCCTTACACCTGGTTTCCAGCCATACCTTGGTTGGGGACACTGCTTCAGGGCTCTGGATGCTTTTTGGAACAGAGATTTTAACTAAAAGGGAGAAAAAAAAAACAAAACGCCACAACAGACGTTAAATAATTTTGTGGTGTAGGACAGTACCTAACACCACCAGAGAGCACAACAGGTCCCTGCCACTCTGACTAAGATGAAAGCTATGATGTCCACAGGCAACAGCACAGCCCAAGTTACTCCTCACAGCTGGACACTCAGATACCCTCCGGTCACAGGGAGCTGCTTTCATCCCCGGGGCATAGGTGTGACTTGGGACGCCGCGTCTGGAATATTGACTTCCATGTTCATTCATTATCTTGTTAAAACTCAACGATATTTATTGTGGCAAAAGTCTCCACTTATTAAGCTTCTCAAAGGATAGAACAGAAATATTGGGTTACTGTCACAGGAAACACCAAGATATACTTAGAAATCCCCCTCTTATGCTCTGGTACAAAGAAGCATCAGTAAACACTGATGAAACAAAGATGGTCTAGGGGACCTTAGCATAGGTCTCAGGAAACTATGGTTCAATTCCTTCCACAAAACACTTCCTAGGTGAGAAGTCCCTTAGGCCCCACTACACAGCATTATTTAGGCCCTGGACACCTATTAAAATCAATCCTTAAGCAATGTGTATTTGCTCCACTGCGCCTCAGCTTCCTCTGCCCAACTGTGCTGCAAGGATAACTACAGAAGAGTGTGAGGTACTCGGATACCCGAGGGGCTGGGCTGGATAATTACCACAGAGAGAGAACAGGCGTACGTGGATGATGTGATAAGGAAGGAAAACTCTAGTGTCAGAAGAGCATGGCTGTAAGAAAGGCAGCAGCAGTGCAGGCTCAGCACATACAAGGAGAAAGATGGGACAGGCAGACTAGGGGAGCCTCATGAGAGTCTCTGGCAATCGATTCTCACTCAAGGAAGAGCTCAAGGGCAGCTCTCCAACTGCCCAGCCTTTGCTCTAGTGCATTTTCTAGGAAGAGTGCAAAAGCAGAAGATGCTGGATGTTGCAATCAGCTGTGTTGTCCCTGCACTGCTGCCTCTGTCAAGGTCCTCTTCCCCCAGGATGCTGCTGGTTTGCTGCCCTGTACACTACCTGCAACTTGCACTTCTCTTAAAGGTTCCTCCAGGAGAGACCTGGCCTGCCATGAGCAGTCTGATGCTACTGCCTGGGCAACACCTACCCCTCCCAGCTTGGCCCTGCATCTCCAGGTTCCTTCCGAGTGACCCCTGCAGCACCTCCAACCAAGGCAGAAAGCTGCACCACTCATCGTGAGAAGAGCAAGGTCGCTGGAGGGGAACATCTAGTAAAGTGACACTCTCCTGACCAGCTCAGGGTCTGATATCCCCTGATATCCTCAAGTTCTGTCTGGACAGACACAGGATGGGTTGGCTGCTTGCCTGCAAACTGGAAATAGGACAGTTGGCAAGAAACCCCGGGAGCCTCCTTTCTCAACAGAAAACACTACCTATGCCAAAGAAAACAAATGATCTCCAGAAACGCTCCCCATCCGCAGCCCCACACAGGGTGAAGGGCAGGAACGGTGGCTGACTGCTCACAGCGTCTCTCCGAGTGCTGAGGTAAAGGTCTGTACAGAGGAGCAACAAGTCTGTCCTTAATCCACAGGTGACCAAGTGACAGCAGCAAGAGAACTGCCTTTCACACAGCAGAGTTGCACAGGAAAAACAGGGGGAGACTACTGGGAACGTTTCCCGTAGCGGGCACTCCCCAACAATAATCACCAAGTTTTAGAAAGATTCATCTCCCTTATCTTAACAGCTCACTTCCTGGGAAAGATGTAATGCTGAATCTTGTGGCTGAGTCTGAGGAAAAACGAGGTGGAAAGTTTGGGGAAAATTATGGCAGTGGAGGCATGCTAAACTTATAAAATAGACCAAACACTTGGAGTTTAAATGCTTCATAGCTCTGAGATGTGCAGGCTAAAGACCATGCTGGAACCAGCTAACAAGTACTAAAGCATGAGGCCAAGAGCCAGCACGATCCATCCTGCTTGCTACAAGACAGGCATCTGAATCAGGGCTGAGCCCTGCTGTGAGGACCTTCTAGTCCAAACAGATAAGACAGAGCCAGCTGGGGTGAGGAAAGCAAGTCAAGCAAACAGGACAGCAGCAAACATGAGGTTAGTCCCAGGAAATTTCATTTGCATTGTGGTGGAATATGTAGGAGCAATGTCAACTGGGCAAAGGAGGAGAGGTACATAGTAAAGCTGTGGCTGAACATATGGGAGTAAGAAACTGGATTAAGGGTAGGGACAAACTGGTCAGAACTGGTTAGGACTTCTCAGGAAGTCTACGAAGCAGCAGCCTTGGCTGCTGCTGCAGTGGGTCCCGCCAGCTGGAGTCTCTGGCTGACAGTTCTCTGCATTCCTCTTATTTCCCAAAACCACTCAACTTGGGAAGAACTGAGACATCAACTAGATCCCAGTTCCCTGAATTAGGAGATGGTCCTCTTCATAACTCCGAGTCTGAAGAATGACAGTGCAGTGACCTTGACAAATCCCTGTTTTAATTTCTTCCCTTCCCACTGAATTCTCTGGCCTGGCTGATTCCTGCTCAGGCCAAACTGGCTAATAAAAATTAATGACATAGATTTTTCTACCACAACAGCCACAGGCTTAGCCACAGAAAACTCAGGGACTCATCTTCCATAATGACCACTCAGGCTGTTCCGTGAGAGTGCAGAGGAGAGAGTGCTTTAAGAAGGCAGAAGAGACCTTACCTGTGATAGTGCTTTTCTTCAACTGGCTGTCCTCTTTCTCCTTCTCGGCAGAGCCCCCAGGGTCTTCCCAGCTTTGCTTTGAACTTTGACAGCTCCTGATAAGATCTGAGCTGGGGGTCAACTTCTTCTTCACGAATCCACCAGATGAAGCTGGATTAAGAAGCACAAACAGGCTTTGGGTGAGAAATTTCAACATTTATCTCACAAAAATCTCTTTATTGCTCAGCATCTCTGGCACTCACCACTAGCCACCTTCATTTTCAGTCCTAGTTCTCCTCTCTTGATGATAGCGAGGGCACAAGCCCGAAGGAAACAGGGAAAAAACACCGATGGCAAGGCCAGAGAGAAAGGTGGAGGAGAAGAATAGACAGTTGGGAACGATCACTAAGATTTCTCACTATTATGCATTTACCCAAGAGAGAGTAAGTAAAATCTTTCTTGCTGTCTTGCAGAAGAAGGGGATCCTGTGAAGACTGAGTCCCTCTCCTTGGGGAAGGACAGCTCTCCAAATAAAGGCACCACAGGGCCAAAGCCGGTGCAGAGAGCAAAAATCCCTGAAAGCAAGGCACAATCTCCACCAACGTGCTCCTTACACGTGCCTTGCAGCGCTAACACCTGTCCCCTGCTTGACTAGCAAAATGAAGGCAAAGCTTATATCCTTCATACCAGAGTCCTGCTTTGCTGAAGGGACAACTAACGGACTTGGCTTTGTCTCCTTGTGTGCTGGGCTCCCTGTTCCCACCTGGGAGTTATCAGTAGGTTTCTTAGAGCCACCTTGGTCTCTGCAAAGAAGAAAGACAAAGGTAGGAAACCATTCCTCCTGCAGAATGATCCACAGGAAGAGTTCTGGACATGCTGGCTTGGATCTCCACCTGGGATAGTCACACTTTTCTAGTCAGAATTGAGCAAGTTGAAATATGCTTTCTGTCCCCAGCAATGAAAGCCTTTGCTATTTCCATCAAATTGCTAAAAACAGAACCATTAAAACACAGGAGCTCTTCCCTCCTCTGTGCACACAGACCTGTGGCAACAAACACAGGTGGAAGCATGGACATCCCCATGCACTTGTCATGGAGACCCACCAGCTCCAAGACACTCACTGGTTGGCTACAGGCTTCAACCGAGATCTCCACTCTGCAGGGCATCCAGACTTCTCTTCACCAACATTTATGCTTCCTAAAGAAAGGAACATAGCCAGATAATATCAGATCCAATAAAAAGAAACAAGCCAGATTTGAGTCTCTGGAGGACCTTAGGAGATAAGCCATGCACTGGGGTACGTACTATGATGTTATTGCAGCAAACTAGCACCAGCTCAACAAGTTTAACATGAACGGACTCACATGCAATAGGTAATAAATAACCTTGGTGGCATTTTGCCCATTTCAGCTCAAATGATACAAAATCTACACAGCTACAGAAACACAGCTGCAGTGTAAATGAACAGGCACGTTCCACGGCAATATAACACAGAGAACTCAAAGCTCAGAGACCAAAGAATGGGGCAGGAAGGGGGTGAGAAAACCCACGAACTCACTGCAAGCTGCAGACTTCTGGCCCACCCCAAAAATCAGGCCATCTGGAAGTGGTTGAGACACCAGGTACCCCCAGAACATCATCCCTTTCCCCACTGCTCAGTCACCACGGTGGAAGCTCAGTTCAAAACAGACAAGAAGCCAAGTGAGCCCCAACTGCAATCACAAAATCATCCTGAAGTTCTGGCAAGGCCTCCCACCTGGGAAAGCCTACCTCAGCCTCTGAGATCCACCATGATCCCAACGTTTGATGGCAGTTAGCACAACTCCAAACATCTGTTGATCCTCAGAGAGAAAAATCTTGCCATGCTTACAGGGACCAATTGCACAGGGACCCACAGAGGTGTGTGGACACAAGGACTCACAAAACACTTATGTAGTGGTACAGACAGAAAGTATGGGAGTCACTGACCCATTCACCGTAGTGGTCCAAGAGAAAGGCATACAGTTGGCATGCTGTGTCCAGCAGAGCTGTATGTGAATCAGTCATCCTCACCTTTGATGTCTTTCGACTTTGGCTTGTGCACAGAGTCAACAGGTTTGCTGGCAGTCTGGCTCTTGGGCAGAGCGTCTGTAATCTTCTCCTGTTTTGGTGCTGTGTACCCTGTTTTGCTGGGCTGTGCTTTCGGAGTTGGACTCTGGCACTGAGAACTGGTGGGAGAAAACTTGCCACTGCAAAAAAGAACAACCTAGTGAGTGTTTTTGAAAGGCTGGATCTTCTTACTGGCCTCTGTTCTGAAGACTTGGATGAGCTCCCCTACGTGTCTTTAAATCTCAGCCACAAAAGCAATCAGGGAAAGGGGAAGAAAGACACAGGGACTTCTCCAAGTTATCCCAAAGATCACCTTGCCGGTAAAAAGGGAAGGAGAAATAGTACTTTTACCTGCTGGATGCTGAGAAGCCAGTGGAACCGGGTCCTCCTGGTCTGTTTGGAGAGGTGTTTGATCCGGCCAGAGCCTGTATAATATGGTTACGTGCCTGAGCCTTCTCAGCGCTCACTGGACTGACTTCAGTAGTGGTTCTGGCAGAGGCAGTTTTACCAGGGCTATGAGAAGGGACTTGGTTTTTAGTGTCAGAGGTTTTATTGCTGGAGGACTCTAATGACCGAAAAAAATTTTCTCGGGCTTGCTGTGTTTTTGTTGTGGAGGTTGTCCAAAGAGGCCCTTGTGGGGCACCTTCACGGTGATCTGTTTTATTTCCCAGCGTGGTACCTTTGCAGTCATCTGATTTATTTACAGCTGAAGAGGACCATGGAGTATTTACACTTTTGAAGCCAGAGCTTCCAGAAGATGAAACAGATGGTTTGGTTGAATTAGGAAGGCCCTCCTGGCTGGGTTTCTTCAACACCTGCTCCGGTTTCTTGGGTTCTGCTGCTTTCTGGAACACCCTGGCAGCAGTAGGGGCTGGGGTACTCTCAGGTTTGTTCCCGCTGCTGCGGAGACCAGAGACCTGGACACTCTCTGGCTGCTGGTGGCTGGTACAGATGAACGTACCGGGCTCAGGCCCAGCTTTGTAGTTTCCAGGAAGAAGCACGTTCCAGCACTGCCTGCACCTGTGGATGCAAAAGTCTCAGAAAATGTGCTCCAGAGCACAGGGAGGTCATTGGCACAGAGCTGAGAGTGCAGGCACGATTTCACCATCAGCACAGAGAGGGTGAAGGTACCACGCTGGCAGTGAGCAGACCCCATGTGCACATTCCTCAGGCACCATAAGAGGAGCTGCTGATAGCACGGCCTGAAGTAGGAAAGGTGTGGATGAAAACAGAGCTGTGTAAAGAGTTTCCCATACACATGGATGAAGTGCAGGCCCAGGTTGCCTCCACCCCCACATCACCCTCCCTCCAATCCCAAAGGAATCAGGCTGCCCCTCTGTAACCCACTTGGAAAAGCTGTACCTGAAGCAGTTCCTGTGATAGAGCTTCCCATCGACCAAGTAGCGCTGCACAAGATGCACGTGGTTCCCACAGATCCCACAGGTGCTGCTGGGCATGTTCCCGCTCTCTGCCAGGACCCCTTTCTGTGAGGAGAAGCAGTGGGTGAGCAGGCAGCACCGTGGCTCTGCACACAGCTACGGATCTCCAGAGTAGGCGAGCATTCAGCGTGTGCGGTTGGCCAGGACAGAGAAGTGTTTTCCAGAAAATCCCAGCTCCCATTAACCCCTTGTACATATAAACTGGAACTGACCGCAGGAGGATAGAGTAAGGGAGATTTGTTTCCACAAAGCCAGAGGACAAGGGTGTTTTGTCTGCCTGCTGGAAGTGCAAAGGTCTCTGATTTGAATTAGCTGGAAAAGGGCCTTACCCTTCTGAGAGAGGAGCTTCCCTTCTTCCAGCCTGTTTTCATCCCTACTCTGCTTAGAAACTGTTTCCAAAAAACTAATGAATGTTTTCTAGCAAAAAGAATAGATTCTGTTAAAAATGCCCATGCCCATGGTCTAGGAACAGCATAGCCATGTCCTAAGACACCCACGTCCTCTTCACCATCAGATGAATCCCAGATGACTGGTAGCTTTCTGATAACTCTCATCTGCATCTGTGCAGCAACCAGACCTCTGGACTAAATCCCCCATAGTGAGCAAAAAATTTAGAGACTAAGTCCTTACCACTAAGAGCCTTGAAGTAGCCTAACACTCTAGCTCACTGAACAGATTTAAAGTATAAAGAACACCTCAAGGCACACCTCTTACCGTGGTGACTGGGGAGGTTTCTTTTGGCTTAGCTCTGGCTGGTGGGTGGGCAGGAGGCAGTTTTGGTGGCACTGGCTTAGGAGGCTCTGAAACAGCTTTCTTCTCAAGAGGCTGCTCCTGAGGTTCAGAGGAAGGACGCTTGATTCCAGCCATGCCTCCAACTGGAAGAAAGTAAGAAGCGAAGATTTGAAAGGAACAAGAGGAAAACCCATGGGCTTAGACTAACTTATAATGTAAGAAGATCCAGAGGTGCCTGAGGGATAACATGCAGAGCATGCAAGGGGACACAGGCTTCCCTCACAAGCAGTTCTGTAGTGGAGCGAGGGCCAAGAGGCAACATGGGAATCTTACCAATATTCAGCAGAATCTGTTCATTTTTTTTCTTCTCAGGGAATTCCACAGAGGGGAATGCAAAAGTGGAAAAATATAAAACACCATCCATCAATGGTGTGAACAAGATCTTGGGTTTGTACCTGGCCCACAGCGTGGCTGGAACTGATCTGACACAGGGACTGACGTTAGGTATGAGAGCTGAGACCTGAAGCACCAAGGGTTTGCTTCACTCAAGTTGCTGTCTGGCCGACTTCCTACACACCCTGAACCTTCACTGCTGTGGGTGTCCAATTCATCTCTCAGCTGGGATTCTCAGGGACCAAACAGGCTTGTCAAAAGCAGAAATGACGACTAAAACCACATAATTCTACAACGACAAAGACTTGGAGGTGCCATGGTGGTGCTGATGTGGAAACCAAGGCTTGCCACAAGATGCCTGCAAACGTCCGATCCTCTTTTCCTTGCAGATGAAAGAGAAACCCTCTAAAATCACAACAAGCAGACTAAAGAGAATCTCCAACACACTTCAGTCAAGCACCAAATGACGCCCAATGCCCTGGGAAGCGCAGGGAGACTTCCCTGGGAAACAAGCCTTCATGCACACTTTTTACAGCCCCTCATCTGTTTTACAGGGATGTTATTTTTGCACCACTTCCCATTCCAAGCGAGACGTCCCTGTGTTCCTTGTGGGATACTTGAGCCACAGCTTCACTTTAAGAGTGAGCAATTAAGTGACCATCTGTCTGAAAAACGATTATACCCTTTCCCAGTAAATACAGAGAGGGTCTGGGCAGGGAGCAGAGGGGAAGCTCAGTTCCCAGCAGTCTTCTCTCAAGAAATCTGGCTACCCAAATAAACACCCAGGGCTCTTCTACTGCAGCGACCAGCGGACTGGTGACAACTGACCCAGCCAACTGGTCAGACTCAGCTTGCCCCCTCACTTCCCACTTGTGCCATTTATGGAATTCCCAAAGCCTAGCATGAAGACGGGTGGCTTCAGCTCTACTCATCTGTAAATGTACGACTTCGATAAAATATCGGCCCCTCACCCTCTTTGGCCTCCTGTGTCCTGCTTATTTCATGGTGCTGCTGGAGCGCATTTGAAGGGCGTGACTATGGTATTAGGAGTCTGCTGGGTGTCAGAGGGCACATTCCTGGCTGGCTCATTTTCAGACATTCATATTCACCCTAGCAACAGGAATGCAACCAGAGTGTTTTGTGGGACACTAGAGAGTATAAAAATGTGCTGTGCTTGATGACATAGCAGGCAAGATGCTTGGAGCGGGGAGGGGGTAAAGACCCCAAGCTGACCCAGATTCCCACGACTTGGCACAAACACAATGGGATTTGTTTGTCTTCCATCAGAATGGTTTTAAAACAAGAAATAAAAAATGAAGAGGGTGGAGGGAAGAGGTTGTGGAGGGAGAGAAAGAACATGCTTAAATGTGTAAAGAGGTAGAGAAGTGCGAAGAGTTTAGACATTAAAGGCAGCTCTCGGGGTGAATTGTGCTTTCTTTTCAAGACACAGGACATTTTCAACACATATCTGTCTTCTCCATCTATATTCACCTTAACCAGTTAAAGTCATTCATGTCCCACTTTCTAAAGTTTCCTCTGGAGGAACCTGTGAAATTGGTTTATTGTATTATTTCATTTTGTAGGAGCTTAAAGCCAAATATAAACCAAGTCTACAATAATGTTCCTGTGAGCCCAGATAAACTCTCCAGTACGTGAATCTAGCGCCTCGGCAGCTCTGTGATGTTTTATGTCTGAAAGAATTGCTATCACAATTAAGGGGGTCATTTTCGTCTCCTTCCTTATCTCAGTACAGCTGTGCTGGACAAGCCCTGCCACGGATGCACAGCCTCAAGACAGAGGTACTCAAGAAAGAAGAGCCAAGGTGGAGACCATGGAGGGGAACCTTCACTGCTCCTGGCTGGCTGAACCGTAAGAAATTCTAGATTGTATATCAAATTTTAAGGCAGTGGCTCCGTCCTGTGCCCTTCCAAAAGCATTGGTGCTTTTGTAGGCCAGTGTGTGGAGAGTTCAGATCCTCCACTGAAACAGGGCTGGTACCCAAAGGCCTCTGTGCAGTGTACCTCGCGTTCCCAAGCTTGTTAGGAGGCAAGGGAAAGCACAAAATTAAGCCCTGATCCCTCCCGCACCTCCAGGGAATATGGTACTTACTAGGAGACCGTCCATGGAAGTAGTTATAATACTGGGACACATAGGTGAGGATGCTCAGCCTGTCTGGTACCCTCAGAGCAACCATATCCTCGGCATCCAGCAAGGCTGGGATCCCCAGCTCCTCCTCTGCCACTCGAAATGCCTGAAGAAAGAAGAAAAAAACAAAAACCAAGGGTTTCAGCGCAGGCAGCAGAATTGCTCTTCACCAGAAGTAAGGAACCCCACTGCAAACAGCTTCCCTAGAATAATAACTCTGCTGGGGAACAGCTGCACCAGTTTAACTCCTACATCCTACGGCCGTTACCGGAACCAACAGAGTCGTGGCTTCCAGCCACCGCCTTGAGAAATTCAGGCAGGGAGCCAAAAATCTGGTCTGGCAAGCCGGCCGTAGCTGACTGCACGGGAACTCACCTGGGCTTCCCCTGCTCTTCCTCTCTCTGGCTATGCCCAGCTGCCGAGAGCGAGGCCTGGCAGAAGGGGATGTGTCAGTCCAGGCTGGCAGATTCGCTGCTAGGCTTCCAGCCCAACCTAGAGCATTCCCAATTCACAGGGTGCCGGTAGGTGTTTGCAGGCAGCTCTCTATCTCTGAGTGCAAAATGTTAACGCCTCTCGCCTGCTCTTCCCCAGCTGAAAAAGGGGAAACCTCGGGCTGCAGGAGGGAGCTCTCTCTCCCAGACTAGAGAAGAGAAAGAGAGGAATAATGCAGAAGAATTCCTGATACCTAGCTCCCTTCCCTAGCTTAACTATTTCCATGCTGCCTTACATGTATTTGGGGCTTTGAAACTGCAGGATCAAAGTCAGTAAAGTAGGGAAAAGTTTTCTTTTGCCTCTAAACCAGAGCCTTCATTAAAGGGGGGAGAAAAAAAAGAAGCAACATTGATAAAGCAATTTTGCCTTTGCTCAACTCAGTGTAGGGCTTTTACTAAGGACTTTCTCCAGGTCTCTTCCTTCCTGGCTTCTAGGAAAAAACATTCTCCCTCCTGCTGGGGATCATCCCCTTGACATGTCACCACAGCACAGGATAACAGCACTTGCAGGACCGAAGGCACCGAGCAGGCTACTGGCTGAAGCCCACAGTGAAAGGGTTAAAGAAAGACTTGAACACACTAAAACCCTCCGCATCTGACCTCTGGCAAGACACACCACAGTGTTGGTGTACAAGCCAACTATTTCTGCTTAGAAGAAACAATCAACCATTATTTTTTAGCAAGATAATTACAATTTTTTTCCATTGGGTATCCCAGTAAAAATGCAACTGAGCTGACATCAAGCACGCTTGCAGCCAGTTACCTCCGGTGCGTCATCCCAGCTGCCAGCCCAGCCTGGCACTCGTCTGTCTCGTAACCTTGGACTTCATATACTCTTGGGAGTGTTCCCCACTGCACTGTCTGCACAACTGGTCTGACCAGTGGAGTTTTTC
>NW_009721315.1:37639-46083 GCF_000703405.1 Apaloderma vittatum
TGTGCAGTCAGTCCAGTGTGAACACAGGCCATGCCATCTCCTGCCACGGGGGAGATCAGTGCAACAGAAAAAGAGCAAGTGCAAGGGTCTGCCTGGACCACAAAGAGGAGGATGCTCCACGCACACAACTGGTTTGGCCAGAAGCAGGGGAGCAGAGCAGAGAGCAGCACTAGCACGTGGTGTCCCCAGCAGCCCCGTGTGCCTGGAAACTGCTCTTGGTTGCAGATGCAACAAGATCACCACCTCAAAGAGCCCAGTTGTCCTTCTCCTCTACCTGTCTGGCCTTTAAAGAAGCAAAACATTATTCCTGAATAGCATTTTTCATGAGGGCAGCTCCAAGTGCTTTACAAAGGAGGTTACTAGCACTGCTCCCATTTCACACAGAGGAGGCAAAGTGATACGCTTGAGGCCACCTGAGCCGGTCAGGAACAGCTTTCCTCTGACACAGGGTACCGCTGTATCTGCTACACCACGCCACCAAAGATTAGTACTGAAAGAACTAGATCCAAGGCCTCTAGAAAGCTTTCTCCTCTTTATATATTTCTGAAATCCTTAAGGAGAAAAAAAAGCCAACAAGTGAAATTTTTCTAGGGCTTGGGGTGTTTCTTCTGGCACTCGACAAGTGACACATTCTTCCTCGGCAGATGACCTTATATGGCAGATTGTAGCCCAAACAAGATTTTTTTAGTTGAATAAAACAGCCCCCGAAAAGAAGTCATTGAATAGCAAGACATCAAGGAGGGTCTGAACAATAGCAGAGGAATGGCGCTGGGAGAAATCAGACCCGCTCATATCCCAAGGGCAGCCAGAGCAAGAACACATAGGAGCTAGGATGGAGAGGGGTCCTAGTGGGGACCCCAGCCCAGGAGCCCACAGGGAGGTGGAGGGGTCAATCCCTGCACGGCAGAGTCAAGGCAGCAGGACACCAGCAGCATGGAACAGTCACCCCACAGCAGGTGGAATAAGAGAGAGTAAAATCAAGGACATAAACTAAGGAATGGAGGGAGGAAATAACACGGACTGCAACAAAGGAAGGGAGCAACTCTTTTTTCATAAACTAAGGAATGGAGGGGGGAAATAACACAGACTGCAACAAAGGAAGGGAGCAACTCTTTTTACAAGAGGCACAAAGAAGCTTTTCATTAATAAAAGCAGTGGAGGCAGCTTGCACAGCTCATTTCCCAGAGACAAACAAAGCCACCAGCAAAGCAGACAACATCAGCCCAGTTTGGGAAGAAGCAACACTCAGGGCTTCACAGCCCTCTGGCCAGGATGACCACCCGTGGCAGAGGCCCTGACGCCTACCAAATACCAAACCTCAAGGGCAAAAAAGCTTAGTCTGAACCTCACCCAGAAGAGAGGAACACGCAGGGCTGAACTCCAGAGAGTGTCAATAACTGCTCACATACTGCAGCCCCAGCTTGGGGACAGGGCATCTGTCACAGGTGCTGTGAACACAGCCAGGGCCCAAAGCTGAACAGAAGCTAAGGAGCATGGTGGGGCAAATCTGGCACTCCTGGAGGCAAGGACCACCTCAGACAGCTCACTGCATCTGAGGATGTCACTCCTGCAGCCCAGACAAAAGTAAGCTGCCGTAGCTCGTTCACATCCCAAGCTCCTGCCAAGCAGCCAAGAAGCTGTGTGGAGTGATGCCAAGGGAAGAGAAGGATTTAAATCTGCTGCCTCTCTTTGTGTGGGAGAGAAGGAGCAAAAAATCCTTCCGTGAAGCATCAAGCCCATGCCTGAGGGGCAGGAGGGGGCTGGCCTGGTTGTCCTGGTTCTTTGGGGAGAGAGCAAAAGAAACTCAGATCCCATCCTGGAGTGACAGGACGAGGTCTTACGACACCTCCACCTTCCAGCAGCCTGCATCCCCTGCACCAGGAACAAACAGAAGTGGGAGGAGACTCCCTACGCTTCCCTTTCATACCAGCAACCTCCCAGCTCAGGCTCCATCCCTCAGGTGCATCACGTACTCTGCATGTCCGTGTCTGTGTTTTGACCTCTAGCATCTCTGTCCAAGTTCCTGCTGCCAGAGCACACAAGGGACACAGGCATCATTGTGTGGCACTTGAAGAAATGCAAACAGTCTGAAAGCGCTTTCAAGCAACCAGCAAGTCTAGATATTGCTGTTGAAATCAGGAGACTGGTGATGTGCAGAATAAAGCAAAGGATTTGAATATGGCACACTCAGCACACTGCATCTGCAGGGTTTCTGTTTCTAAACCACTTATGCAAGGTGCCAGGTCACAGACTAGACCAAAAGCAAAACATTAAAATTCACTTACCAACTTGTTGTTCTCATACACATTTTCTTTACTGAGGGAGTCAAAGTTTCTGAAATACAGACAGAAGAGAAAAATCGCAGGTTGGTGATGTAGAACAAGCTGCTTCACTTCAGCTTCTCAAACCTCTGTAAGCCTCACTGGTTCAGGGCACAGAGCACCTCCTCCCACCCTGCCTTCTCACAGATGCTCCGGAGGGAGCAGCGTGGCAGATCCTGTCCAAGGTAGTCACAGATCTGCCACACCTCCCAGGACAGAGACGTGCAGGAGGCTCAGCAGGCACAGCCATCTGCCCACAGGCAGCACAACACATTTTTGGCACATCTACCCTTGCAGGGCTGATGCCCGCAGCCTCCCGCAGACAGGACGTGCTGATGCCAAACCAGCCCATGCAGATTCAAGGGTTTTGCTGAGACAGCCAGGAGCAATCTCTACATCATGGGGGGGAGGGTGTCCTCCAAAAAAAAGCCTTGCTCCTCTCCCACCTCAAAAAAATACACTGATGTCTGCCAGCCAGATTTGCGACACTCTGTCCCTGGAAGTACTTTCCAAACATTCACACCCATGCTTTTCTCCTGTCTTGCAAGTTGTCTGCACACTGAGAGACCTCAGCTCCAAGGAGGTGTGGATCCCTCAGATGCTGCACATATCGCACACATCTCCGACACACTCGTATCCTCTGATCTCAGAAGCTGCTGGTTGCACCAACACACAAGTTCTAGTTTCAAATCCTCTTTCCTCCTCTGGCAGAGCTCCACAAACCCAGCACCAGGAATCTGCCTGGGAAATACCTCTGCCCACAACACAACACTGCGGCTGATAACACCAAAGTTGCCTGTAGAAATCTTACTCTCCCTCTTTCCTTAGGGCTGTCGCTTTTGATTTGTAATCATAACTAGGAACTGAAAAGGAAGAGACAATTACTGTTTGCAATTACAAGCCAAAATCAACAATCCTTCCTTTCTGCTGTCCCCGGACATCATCTCCCCCTTCCCCTCTCCCCAGATTTTCTCTCCCTTCTCTGGCCCAACCCAGGTGTCACCTCTTTCCACACTGTGCTAAGAATTCAGAAACTATGACCTGGCAGGACAGACAAGAAAGCACAGGAGAGAGCGAATTTGTGATATTGGAAGCAGAGCCACAACACAGCGTGCTCTCTCACCCATAGCAGAGGGCGTCCCTCACTTAGGAAACAGCCACCATCAGCTTTGTTTTAAACTGACTGCCACTTGCTAAACTGGGAATACAAACCTGACTGTTGGCTCGCAGCCCTGCTCTCCAACACTGCCTCGTTCTGCCCAACCATAGCTGGCAGGGTCAAGTCCTTTCTGATAACCCAGTTTCACTTTACAATCCTTGTACTTGCTGGCACAGAGCTAAGCAACAGGCGGATATCAGAGAGGAAATTCTCACCGATCAATAGAAAATGTTACAGCACCAACTTTGCATTTTCTTACATAGCACCTTTACAACCAATGCAGCCCTACCCTTGTTAGCCAGTCCCTCACCTCTGAGAGGAGCCAGGGCAACAGTGTGAAAGCCAGGGCAAAGCTGGCTCGCGGCAACCTATTCATGAGACAAACACACGATCTGTATCGCAGCAGGGGAACTTTTTCCATGACTTGTAACAGCAAGGAGCAAGCCAGATCCTTTACCTACTTATTACAGAAAGTGGAGCATTACATTATAAATAAGAGAGGCTCTGTCAAATGGGTTTGCCCATCACGCCACAGCTTATGCCTCCTCCCTGCTTCCTGCATCTGGTATTGCTATGTGGGATAAGGAGAGGACGAACAACAGATAAGACCCAAAGGTCAAACTCCCCCGAGAAGCACATAAAGACAAGGCACATCCCACTCCTAAATCATACTCTCTTTCCTGTGCAAAATCAGAGGGCCTTGCAGAGGTTTTTCTTCAAGCAGCAGTCTGGAAATTTCCCTTCTCTGAGACAATGGAATAAAAAGAGCAACAAAAATAATCACAAGCCTAAAAAGTTTCAGTGAAACAATAGATACAATCATCGTGTTTTGTGTTAGGCCAGAAAATGAGTTTTTCTAAGAGTGAGCTGTAGGAGGTGACTGCAGCTCTTTGCCTCACTCTCGGTACTCCTCCCAAATAGTCTCTGTAATAGGGAAATGCAGGAAAACACCTACAAGAGCAAAGGGAAACTACAGCTTCCTTGGTCGGGCTGACACAAAAGACTGGAGTTACCTGTTTATTGTTGGTCAGTGCCTTTTGCTCCCACGCTGAATGCTGTGTGCTACTAGTGTGTGCGCAGCCTCACACTGCACGGCATGTAAAAGACCTAAAAGCCTGAATCTCTCCATGGTGAATGTCTGAAATCCCCTTCCATTACCTGAAGGAGAATGCAAGCAACCAGGTTACTTGGTCGTTTCAAGAGCCTCCTGCCCTCTCAGCATCACTCTTTCGCCAGCTACTCAGGTGAACTGCTTACATATAATATTTCTTTTGGAAATGGATCTTGCTGGTGCATCTCCTATCTCAGAATATCAAAGCTCTCTGGACCAATGTAATCCTAAGAAAGCAAAGCTAATACAAATGGAGAAGTAGAAGTAGGAGTTCTCCGCTGAGAAAACACAGGCAACTGAATTAATTGGAAGAGGTGAGAAATATAAATCAGACCCAAGAGAGGGCCTGCAGCGTAGGAAATAAAATCAAGAGTGGAGTTCACTAGCAAAGCAATAGAAGCAAAGTTTTCAGCTCCCAAAAAAATCCTTCTCTTAGCAAAAAGTGGCCGAACATTTCTCATGCCCACAGGTCTCTGTGACTGCCCACTGCTCCAGCTGCACAGACCCAGAGTTTGTAAAGCACACCACGGTCCTTTGCCCGTACATGTGTTCCCATAGGAGGAATCTCTGTGGCAAGCACTAACTCGGTTGGAAACTTGACCTTGGAGCAGACAGGAAAACAAAAGTCCCACAGCCATGATGGTACCGAAAGAGTTTCTGCTTCTCAGCACTTTTGTACTATTTTCTCTGTAGACAGTAAGACATACACTCAAAAGGATCGCTGAAAGAGAGGGAAGCCCCTTTGCCAGCTCACAGTCCTTGAGCAGAGGGTTCAAATCCAGTGTGCTCTGCTGGGAACAAGACTTTTCAGCTGTGCTCCTTCTGGATGTGCAACAACCCGGGGAGAGGGGACAGGGCTGGGAATCTCGGCTGGAAGATGTCCTCCACGAGCTGCTCCTCCTCTCAGCAATGCCTGCTCCACGCTGGTCTTGCTGGCAAGCTGCAGTGTGCTGCTGGGAGAGCCTAACAACAGATGACACGCCCTGACCCCAGAACCATCCTCCCCTTGCCTACGTCTGTCACACAAACCACAACCCCGTGGAGGCCAACAGGCGGCAGTTCTGCTTCACCCCAGCCTTTCGCTAACGAGATGGGGACCAGGAGCAACCCGTCCTCAGCACAGCCAGGGCCCTCCCTGCCCACATCGGCAACTGTCGGCCTCATCCTGCCCCATGGAGCCAACAGCTCAGTGCTTGAGGAAAGGGCACCCACTGCTGCTCAGCCACTGAGGAGATTTCGCAGCCAATTGATTCCCAGAATCGCACCAGCTCAAGAGTCTGGGAAAGAGCAAGATCACGGACAAAGAGAAGGAGTTTAATCAAAACCTTTCCTCAACATCTGGCATTGATATTTGAGCGCATGTGCTCAGTGTGAGCTGCTGCTTCTAACTCGCTTATGAGGCCAAGGCCACTAAAACATGGCTGGAGCTTGCAAAGCCATTGTCACCACACGCGGCAGCTGCCGACCACAGCCTCCCACCCTGCTGCCGTGAGAAACCACAGCCTCCCACCATGCTGCCGTGAGACTTCACATCCCTGACAAGATACGGCTCTGCAATCACCCCAGAAAACGGGCTGGGACCTGCCTGACACAGTGTGTGTGCCTGGCTGGGGCCAGCTACGAAGCACTCTTCAGGTGGAAAAGAGAAATGAATTTCCATGGTAACTCAGCACGCATCTCTACTCCCCCAGAGCATTCCCACACGAGTGGGAAGTGAGTGGGAAATGCATTTCTAATTTTACACAGCCTGCCCTGTTCACAGATAACATACAAACCAACATCAGCCAAGTTCGAGAGAAGTTATCATACTTTCCATATGTTTTCCAGCAAGAAAACAGGAAGGGGGTAGAGATCCCCACCAGCTTGTCCTCTTAGTCACATACCCCACAAGAGAAGCCTGTGATTACGACCACGTTTTGTAATTGCTTGCAGTTTTCCTGGGAATTTCTCAAGACGGCTGCAAGGAGAAATCCCCTGCGCTCCTCAGCCCAAGACTGTCATTTGTGTAAACCAAGACAAACACACTGTTGCAAAACTCTTGATGTCGTGACTGAATCCTCTTCTGTAAGGGATTTATAGAGCAGAGCTGCTGCAAACACACCGAGTGCTCCCAACACCAGTCATCTTTTCCTAGTTCTATTTTCAGTGTGACGCTTTTAAGCTTTAACTAGGAGCTTTGCTAGAAGCAGGAGGGAGGGACTCAAGATAAATCACTTCAAGCCCCTGGAAAGTAGGAGTCACAGCCACACGTGCACCTAGCCACACTCCTCTGACAGCTCCTGCACCGCAACCACTCAACGAAGCTTTTACAGACATACAATTTGCACAAGTATTCAGCCCCAGGATCTGACACGTAACACCCAGAAGCCCTGGCCTCCAACGATTTGAAAGCATAATTTCCTTCCAGCAGGACTTTGCCCAGCCAAGGATACACCGGGTGCTTTCCTGCATTACATCACCAACACGGATGAGGGAGTTCACTGAAAAAAGCTTCTCTTAATTTAACCTTCAGGCAGTCTTTGCTGAGCTGGTCCAAGTCAGAAAGAGCTTCTGTAAGGTCCTGAATAAAGTCAGGCAGAATTTCCATCATAAAAGAAAATGAATGGGAACAGAGAGACGCCACAAGGAACGTCTTCCCTCTTCAGCACGAGAGCATTTACTTGATATGTTCATCCACAACCCTTGAGGCACAGTCCAAGGATTATAAACAAATCACTGAACTGGTCAACAGGATTACTCCAGCTCTCAAATCATTGAGCCCCTGTTTACAACCATGCTCCAGATGGGCCAGCTGCAGCGTCCGCCAGGGAGCGGCGACGTTCCCTCCACGAGCACCTCCTGGTCACGTTAACCTCTGTGCCCCGGCACATTTTATCTTTGGGACTGTGAATCAAAGGAAGGAAACAAAATAACTGGAGTCACCTGGAGATGACAGCATGACAGGAAGCCACCCACAGCAACACCAGAGTGACTGTCCAAGTCTGGGGACTACAGAGAAAGTGTGCCTGAAGCTCCTGCACTGACCTCCTGCTGCCTAAGCCTGCTCCAGCCTCTTCAAAGTTTCAAGACAACAGAGGAGAGAAAGCAAGAAAAGATCTTCACCTCGGGCTTCTACCAGAAGCAAGATGCCTGTAAGAGAGATCCCCACACGCAAATCCAAGCAGCAGGCTGTCCTGGGAACATGAGGAAAAAGGCAGAATTCAAGGAACAAGAGGAAAACTGCAGTACAGAAACCCCAACCTGGTCTTCCAACAGCTGGAAACACGTGCGACTGGGACAGATTGAATGCTTAAATCAATGCTCTTGGGCAGTCTTTGTGCTGCTCCATTGCCTTAACCTCCCATCTCCCCAGCCCTCTCACCTTAAAGTCCAAAGAGCACAGAAATGAAAAAGAAACCCAAACAACTAGGAAGCAGGATCTACATCTCCCTTCAGCCATTCGCCTTCCTGGATGTTAATGGGTCAAAACCCACCAGCAAGGGGTGGAAAACAGTTTGCCTCCCTGAGACAGATCTCTAGATAGAAAAAACAAATGATGTGCAGGAATCCCAACAGCTGTTGGGCCCTAGCCCTACCCTTTTATTACATTTTTTTTAAATAGCCCTCGCGTCCCGACTCGTGAGCGGCTGATCTGCCGTCGGGCTGAGCGAGGAGAGCCCAGCCTAAGCAAACACCAACAGCAGAGAAGGAAACGTTTCCCTAAAAATCGCTGCCCAAACTTGTTTTGCAACGGAAAGGACGCATTTAAAACATTTATAGTTAAGCCACAGAGGTGAAAAAAGGAGAAAAACAGAGAGGGGGGGGAAAAATAACACGGCACGTGGGCAGAGAGAGAGGAGCTCTTCGCCTGGAG
>NW_009721316.1:0-1550 GCF_000703405.1 Apaloderma vittatum
GAAGGATGCCGAGAGCCCCGGCACCGACCGCGTGTGCGGCACGAGCCTCGCTTCGCAGGTGGCGTCGGGCGGCCGCGATGGGGCGAAGGCGCCACGGAGAAGATGTTGTGCAGGAAAAGCCAACGGAACGCGAGGAGTCGTTCCTGTAGTGTTTCACATCCTTTAGTCGTTAAAATCTATTCGCGGTGGTAAAGGGATAAATAAAGCGCGCGACGCCCCTGTTTGCTTATGCGAGATTGAAAAAACTCTGTGTTGCCCGAATTAGAAGTGGGCAGAACGTCGTATATCTGAATTTAACCACAAGCTGCGACGCTGCTCCACACTAGGATTCTTTGTGACCAATCTTGCCAAAGAAGTGTTCAGATTTGTTAATTGTACGTGTATTCCTCATTGGGAAGTGTAACCTTGCCCTTTGCCACAAAGAGGCAAATCAGAAAATTGATGAATTTTTCAGTTATGTGCAGTCAACTCGGATATCTACTGTAATTGGGCTGAGAAGTTTTGGGTGATGGAAGGATCTAGGTAGCACTGGTACGGTGGGGTGTCTTGTGTATTAAAACACCCCGAGAGAAATAATTACAAGCTCACCGTCAGCCCCAAGAGTTTATTGGGCTGGGTGCCCACACATGCTCACGTTACTTGTATGAGTTGGCTCTGTAGCCGCACTTCTAAGTGATCCGGAGCCGAGCCCTGTCAGACTGCAGAGACAGGCTCTGTACATGCCGGATTTGAGAGTTTCTGCACTGGGCTTCTCAGTGCAGCTCTTTTCACGGCACTGAGGTTACTGACTCAGCTCCCGGCGGATTGGCTTTTTGGTTTGTACTTTGTGCCACTCACAAGTGATTGCACTGTTGAGAGCAAGGCTGTCCTGCTGCAAAAGCAGTCCTACTCAGATTTGAGCCAGCGGAAAAAAACTCTGTGCTCAAATCTGGCAACTAGCATAAAATGTTCAAAAACTTTTCCACTGTCAGCAACTGCGAACAAGTACATAGCTCTTAGGGTATTGTCCTGTGTGCTTGCTTCTGTCTTTTAAAAATTTTCTTCCTCATCCCCAATTCCTCTTTTTGTTCATTCTTCCCTTTTAGTTTTGCTCTTCCCTCAGTGCACTATTTTCCTTGCTGGTGTTTCTCAAACATGGTTTCCTAATGTGTCCTTTCTTCCTCTGTTTCCATTTTTTTTTTTTTTTAGCCATTGTAAAACTGCTTTTTTGTATGTATATGTGATTTTGTACTAGGAAGTACTGGAAACTTCAAAAAGCAGTGAAAATGAGCTGCAGCACAAGGACACAGAGCAGAAGTAGTGGTACGTCTGTCCTCCAGTCTCAGAAGTGACTTTGGCTTTTGGGTAGGGGTTCTCTGACCTGGTGTCAGAGGGTGGAGAGCAGGGGCTAATCCTGCCTTCTAGTATTGCTGACTGGGGCAAGAGGAGTTCTGGGGCATCTGGTAGCAAAATGGGGTTGGGCTACAGAACAACTGGGAATCACTGTTTTAAGGTATGGATATGCGCTAGAAGCGTTTATCAGGAAATGAGCAAGCTGCGTGTTTTTCACA
>NW_009721316.1:1581-23539 GCF_000703405.1 Apaloderma vittatum
GCAGGAATGGTGCTATCTGCCTGCATGGTTTTTGTGTAAGACATATTTTACTCTTGTGATGCCTAATCTTCAGCGTCAGAATTCACGTAGGTGAACTAGTAAAAAAGCCTGAGCCTAGTTTTGTATTAGTGTTGATATTTCCATGATGTCTTTAAAAAAAAAAAACCAAAAAAAAAAACCCCCGGAAGGTGGAGGGATACAAAAATGCAGCTGAGACCATGATGTGCCCTGAACCATAGCATATCTCCTCATCCCTGAACCTGGTGTCAGAGGCTTAAATGCCTATCTTGGATCTCTCTGTGGTATATACCTGGAATATGTCGTGATTCTCTGAGCTGAGCTGCACAGATAAGATAATCCATTTCATTTTAATTGGCAGAGTTGTTTACATATGATCTCTCACTCATTTTCCCCTTTTAAAGGAATGCATATCCATCCCTGATTACAGCTCAGGTCAAAATCCCTCAGCACTTGTAGCAAATCTCTTTTAATTGGTCTCATTTAGCTCTCACAAGGCTGCGTTTTAATTCTCTCTCTTCCGAATCCTTTTCCCCAGTCTGTAATGTAATTTATTACAGGATATTTTATAGACAAGGGAGCAGCCTCTGGCTGTCAGCAACCTTTGCAGTGTATCAGATTTCCAGCTCAACAGGCTGCTGCAGTGGAGTTTGGGGGTGTAAAGCAGTGATGCAGCAGCACATGAGAAGTCTATGGCAGTGGCACTGGGCACGAGTGCCAGATCTGTCCTGGATTTTGGAAATAATTGGGGTGAATGCTCCTGTTTGCTCTCTCTCTCTCTCTCTATTTCTCTAGCCTTTTTGTAGCCGTTGCTGGTGCAAGGGTCTTTGGGTTCAGTTTTTCCCTTTCTAGCTGTCTCTCCAGTCTCTGCGATTGAGTGCAGATGCATCCAAGTTGCTGTTATTTTCTGTCGATAGGCTTTGAGCAGCACAGGATTGGTAGAAGGCTAATGCCTGGAGCATATTTCTAGAAGGCCTGGAGCAACATTAGCTGTCTTTATAAAATTCACTGTGACTTGCTTGGATGCAGTTGCTTTGGTTAATTGAATGTAATGCAAGGAGGTGAAGCTCTGTGTTTCATTATGCCTACACTGAGGCGCTTCACCTCTGGCCTCCGACGGCACAGTCTGCAGGCACGGTGCGCTGGTGCTGCTCACGTCTGATCTCTGGGTGTTCTGACATCACCTTTGAAGTCTCAAGGGCTGAGGTGTTTTGGTTTTGAGTTTGTTTGGGGTTTTTTGAGCTGTGCACCCTGCCCTTACGCTGGCAATTTTCCCACTGTAGCAAAATCAGAAGGGAGTAGGTGCCTCTGCTTCAGGTGCTGGAGTTGAGACCCCAGGCTGTGTGGTGCAGCAGCAAAGGTTCAGGCAAGACTTTCTGCTTTGCTGATCCTGCTCTGGAGGCAGGAATCTCCAGCAGAGCTGTGGAGCGCAGTTATGTCTTAAATCACCGCTGAAAGATTTACTGGAGTACATACATCAGAGCACTAACTGTTCTTTCTACATAGCGGTATTTGAAGGTCTCAGGCCTCTGGCACTTGCTGTTCGGGGACTGTTTTGCGTTATAGACCCATATCCAGAAAGGGCATTATGTAGATCACCAGACTCGGTCCTTATGTGCCCTATTGAAAAGGAAGCAGAAATATCTACATGTGAATGATTAATTAATCTTCTGCACCAGAAAGATATCCTCTATCACGTTCTTTCCTGGTCTAATATTTTTAGTAAGTTCACTGATCTAGCAGTGAATGTGAGGGGCTTGATAAGATTGTAAATGCAGTTCAAAATATTTGTGGCTTGTGCTGGGCAGTGTCACAAGATCTGTTTTCACAGAAGTGGAAATTGGTGTTTGCTTGTTTTTTAAAGCTGCCCAGACTCTCCAAACAAGGAGAGGGATAGTCATGGTCTATCTCTATATATAGACTCAGCTGGCTTTTGAATTTGTTGAGTAAAATGAATAGCGCAAAACAAGTAAGGACAGCCTCACACAGCGCTTGCCAAGATGTTCAGAAATACCTGTCTCTTCCAAGGGTGCTTGTAGCTGTGTGTAACTGAAACTGTTCTTTCTGCTGACGTTGCAGACATTGAATATCAACAGTGTCTGCAGCTGCTCTCAGGCTGAAGCATTAACACCTTAACTTAGCCCAAAATACTGGAGTGTGGGATGGGAATGAGGGAGTTTAACCTAGGGTTTTGATGGAATCCAAATACAGTTGTATTGCACTAGAGTGATCTGCTTTCTCCCTGTGCTGCAGTGAATTATTCCGATTCCCCTCCCTTTGAAAGTGCCTGCATTAGTGGAAAAGATTGTCTTGGGCATTCCCTGTGAAGCAAAGGACAGCAGAGGCGGTCTTCTCCTCTCCTACCCTCCCACCCCAAGTGGTGCAGCTCACAGGAGGAGACGAGGGCTTGCGGATTGATTGCCTCCTCAGGGCAGAGGGGTTTCCGCAACAGGGGGGAGAGTAGGACATGAAACTGCATGTGTTAAATGACATGCCAACAAGTCGTAGCCCTCTCCGGGGCTGGGGATCACTGCTGCTTTTATTCATTGATGTATGTTTTTGCTATTCAGCAGTTCCCTTGGGAGCGGGTTGGCATAGCTGATGCAACAAGGAAGGAAGAAAGAGGGACAGCAAAATGACAATTTTATCCCTTCTTAATCTCTTTTTGCAGTTCTGGTCTGCCATCTGGTCAGTCTCTTTGAAAGCATACAGTCCCAGCATGCTGCCCTTTCTTCTCTGTTTGTTTCTCCAGTCTCCTACATCCTTCATTTCTGCACCAGAAACTCTCCAAGAATGTGGTATTTCTCTGAGTGGTTCATGTTGGGAAGCTCCCATATCGGAACTGTTAGATTACGTGACAGAGCAACTTGTTTTTCTTTGATCATTTTTAGTCTTAAGTTTCCAGATGATTCCATTAACCTACTATTTTATTGGTCTTTCAGCTTGTCTCTAATTAATGCTAATTTTCTTGGCAGTACTTCTGAAATAAAATTAGAGCTCGCATGTGGGTTTTTAGAGCTCTTCAACAGATCTTAACTCTTAAGTTTTCAATTGCTTTGGTATAAATTCCTCAGTGGGATGACAGGTTTAGCTGTGATAGACTCCAAGTAGTAGACATCAATTTAGAAAGGAAAGGAAACTTGAGATTTACTTCAGAAAGCTTAGAGGATCCCCAGAACATTTTATAAACATCTATTTTTGTATTAAGAGCCTCTTACTGAAAGGCTTTGTGTTAGCTCTCTAGCCCTACCCGGTGCTTTAAAGTGCGTGGGAAATCTCCCGTCAGGAATGGCAGGAATGGCTTTTGGAACAGTCAGTTGAGTCATCTTTTGGATGAGGAGAGTTGTACTTATCTGGCTGTGCATGGAGATCTACAACTCAAGTGTCCACATCTAAACTGGGCACTGTAAGTTTCCTTTGTATTAAGTGTCTACTAGGGCACTATGAATTCTGCCCTAAAGCAGGTGTCCACATTTTTCGTTCCACATTTTGGAAGTTCTTTTTGTTTTTTCCAATGAGTATAATGAATCTGGGGATGTTAGTCCAGATACAGAAAATGTCAGCAGGACAGGTACCTGATCAGAAGGTCAGCTTAACGCCTCCCAGAGTGACACTACTTTGCTCCTAATTCTGGGCTGCTTTCAGTGTAGTGTTTTTAATACCATCACTGATAATTGAGTTGCATAAATTGGGCTCTTCTGATCTTAACTACCTTTCCCATCTGTAGAGCACTTATTCTCTAGATGTATTTTTTTTGGCTAGTGCTGATGCAGTGATTCTGTGTCACATATACTTTATTCTGAAAGCTTTTGCAAACGCTGAATGAAATACAGCATGTTCTGCAAATGTTGTTTGCCTTTACCCTTGCCTCTGCGGTTAAGTTGTTTGACAGCCAGGGTTCCCCTGAAACTGCTAACAAGGACCAGTCAGCAGTACTTCAGCTCAAACTCCATGTGCTTTGCTTGTGGCTGAGTCATAATCATCTTCCTCTTAAACAGAGATCTTTCGCTGTCTCCTGATTGAGTTTTGTCTGCAGGATTTCATCTGCGTCCTTCCTTTACGTTCCTATTTCGGATCTGGCCACTTGTATCAAAGCATGATGTGAATCAGCCAGCTTGCTACCTTGAAAATGTGCTGTTCTCATGTGTTACTGTCTGTAGTCTAGTATCATGTAACCCGATGTGGAACAGGGTATGTTTCTGTGACCCAAGTCCATATAAACACAGAGCTTTCTGCGGGGAAACTTGCTTTGCCTCAAACAAAATATTGATGTTTGCCTTTCCCAGCATTACTTTTAAATACAAATTCCTCACTAACCACACATGATGATACGGTACCTGTGGTAGCAGGCAGAGCTCAGAAGGCTCTTTTGGTCTCGCACTGCATATGTGGGCAAGTTAAGAACAAGCTAGTGTTCAGGAGTTGTTGTAATTGCAGTTGGTGTTGAGTATAATGTTTCTCCAAGGTTATTACAGTTAATTCTTTTGCATGTTGTAGAACTATTGTATAATTATCTAATTTATATGTCAGTCCTAACTTTTTCCCATTGCTAAATGGAAACAGGGTGAAGATGCCCTTTGAACATACTCCTCTTGTTTTACGTTTGTGCTGATACCACCTCTGAGAAAAGCAATCCAACCCTACACTGACCCTTCTTGATACTGGCACAACCACTCAGCAAGCACGATCAGGAAACTGATGTGGAAATTAAGATAAACAGAACAAAACAAACCTCCTTTTTTTGCTATGTTATCATTCTCTGAAGGGAAAAAGTTACTTTTCAGTTGCTCAGTAAGAAACCCAGTCAGGCTCAGATGCTTTTATATTGGCACAGCACCGAGTGCCTTGGGGCCAGGGCGAGTTGATGAGGTGCCAGGACCTGCTCTCTTTGGAGAGGTGCGACTGCCTGAACATGCCAGATGATGACCTTCAAAGCACAGTTTTACATGGTGTAAGCTGAAGAGGAGTCTTATGCTACTTCTCTTTGCATCAGTCCTGCAAAATTTTCAAATATCCAATTTGCCTAGGTCATACTTAACTACCAGTGGTCCTGACAAACTCCAAAAGCATATCAGAAACAGGCAGCGTGATTTAGAGCTGAGCTGCATGCCCAGCAGACCAAGAGCCAGGAACTGCAGCCCTTTATTGCTGCCTGTTCTTTCCCACTTTTAATTGGACACTGGATTAATTTTTGTACCAATGATTCCCTCTGAGGGGAAAGATTGTTGTTTCTGAAGGAGATGTGTCCAGGGGAAGAGGAGAGCAGCCGCTTTGATCAAGGTGTGGACAAGACCTGGGGTCACAGGTTTTGCTCTGTACTTTATTTTTGCATCCTACTCCAGGACCTGTCAGCTTTTCTGATGAGCAGTGCTACGTTATCTTTGTGTTCTATGCAATTTGCTAGAAAGACACAACAGGTTATCTCAGAAAACTAATTATGTTTCTATAGAATGGTTCTTGGTTTTGTTTTTTTCCATACCTTGTTAAAAAAAAAAAAAAAGAAGAAAAAGGAATGTTTCTGTGTTTTCCTGAGCATCTTCTCCTAGCACCTTGCCACTTGACAGTCTGACCCACAATACTGTTCTGGACAGAGCTTTAGGGACTGAAATTGTTGTGAGTGCTCAGGCCCCTTCCCCTTCCTGCAATTATATCTTCCTGAAATGCATCCTGTGCAAGGGTGAAGATCAGCAAGAGGCAAGGCTGAAAGACAAAGCAATGGAAATTGATACAGTGTCTGCACTGGAAGCAAGGCTGTCCCTTGAAGGTTATGCCTGTGAACCGTTTTAGTCTTAAAGTCTATATTGAGTAGTTTTTAAGAAAAAATGCATAGACAAACACCTTTTCATGCAGGGTGTAACCCGCGTGTGCGAGATTTTGTTTCCCCTCCTTGTCATTAGGCTTCATCTGGAGAAAGCATTAGGTGGGGATGCAAAGGATGTTTGGTCTTCATGGGCTATGAAGGCCGTGATTTAGAAACCTCATGCTTGTTCTGCAAGAATGGAGCTGATGATACCAAGCTCGAAAGCAAATGCAGAGAGCTCTACTGGTTTCGTCCTGTCTTTGTGACCCTTTGGCACCAGTTATAGAGCCCCCGCTGCGGGCTCTCTGCTGAGATGCCCGTGACTTTTCCTGGGACTGTGTGGAGTTCCACCTTGCTTTGCAGTGATGACCTTTTACCACGGCTGTCTTCCAGTGTAGCTATGGAACTGCTGACAAAGCTGGGGAGAAGCGGTTGCAGGGCTTGGAGCACGTGTGCCAGGGCTTTTGCGACAGCCAGAATAAGATGAGGGAACTCTCGGCCAAATGAAGTGGGAATGACCTTGCCTGCACAGACATTAGGATATAATCTAGCACTCAAACCTTAAATTTAGATTTCCTACAATGAATTATGCTGAGGTAATATTATTTTAGGAAGATCTAGTCGTCCAGCAAGGTTCCACCTATCTTGAAGGAAAAGGAAGGAGAAGCAGAAAGGAATGTTTTGTTTCACATGAAGTGATGGGAACAGACTGACTACTGCAGTGAAATCCATCTGTGAATGTGAGGAGACTTCTCATCCCTTTCTTCTGCCTGTAAGGGTAGCCTCGCTGAGACTGTAGAAATAGAGATCAGAGGGGAACATGAGAAAGAAGTAGAAATTGCTTTTGATTAGTGCTCATATGAACCTAACTTCGAGTTGGTAACCCCGGTGTAAAAGACTGTCCTATCTCTGTCACCCAAGAGCATAAAAAATTTTTAGAAATGTTTGTTAATTTTTATTGGGTTTGGGGAAGGCGAATTATGGGAAGCAGTACATGAGAGCAGCAAGCAGAGTGGTTCTTCCCCTGTCGTGGTTGTTCGGCTGTGGTGTTTCGCTCCTGGGGAGCAACTCACAGAGTGCCTTTTTTTGGCTTGGCAAACTTCCCACACAAGGTCATCATTGCTATTACACTGGTAGCACAGCATCATCATGTTTTAAATGTGCTAGCTGCAGAGGCTGTAAATAACTGCTGATTTTTTTGAGTGCTGCAATAGTTAAGTATTCAGCTTGAGGCATTTTAGTAAAGGGGCCTCATTACCAGAGCAAGTACCAGGTGCTTTAAAAATTCTGTGTCTTTTTAATGTAGCTTGTATTGGGCATAACTAATCATGCTAAGGCTTTAAACCTTTGGAGTATAGTGCATCTGGGAGCAGGTAGCTGTGAGACTGGGCAT
Source organism: Apaloderma vittatum (assembly GCF_000703405.1). Taxonomy (NCBI): domain Eukaryota; kingdom Metazoa; phylum Chordata; class Aves; order Trogoniformes; family Trogonidae; genus Apaloderma; species Apaloderma vittatum. The sequence goes on from NW_009721316.1 coordinate 8,793, forward strand.
TAGCATTCTCTCTCTCTTCTTCAGTAAAAGCAGTTTCTCAACTCAAAGGTCCAGTCGCTGCTATTTCTTGTATAGTGGGGAGGGCATACCAATATGTGTGCAGCAAAGTAATGCAAAGTGCTCTCCTGTCTACTGTTTCATTGTTCTTTCTGCCTGAGGCTTTGCAACCCTGGTCTTTTTTAGTTAAAATCTTTAAACAATGGATTATCTGTTTCCACAGGCTTTAGAGGATTTGAAATAGCAGTCACCCTTAGGCATTTAGCTGAAGATTACAGCAATAAATACATTCATCAGAGCCCCCTGGCCCTTCCAAGAGCCAGGCAGATTACCTCTATCGTATTCTTTTGCTTCTAACTCCAGTGAAGTGTGTCAGCCTCTTAACAATTTGAAGTAAGCCCTGTTCCTCCTGACCATTTGCACTCATGATTTGTGAGAAAGAGGGCTTGTATGTAGTGAGTTTGAGAGCACTTACAGTAAGGGACTGTCCTGGGTTTAGCTAAAAACCCAGTCAGTCCTGTTTAGACCTTCATTCTTGCTGGGATGTTGGCTTTTACTACATTACCAGTCTGGATTTTCCAGGAGATCAGAAACCTGTTTTGAAAGCCAACATTGGTTTTTTGTGTTTTTTTTTTTAATTCCCAAAAGCCCAGCAGTCTGAAGATTTCACATGGGTTTAAAATTTTCAGATCTACCTTTAATCCATATTGGCATTTCTGATCTTTGTGTGCCAGCTGCTATTTCTCTGAAAGATGGTGCTGGGACTGGAAGGACTCATATCAGAGATTACAAACCAGTTGCCACCCAGTCATGATATCTGACGTGGCAATTTCTGTAAGAGTGCTTCCTGATCGCACTGTTTAAACAGTGAGTGTAATGTTTTTTCTTCTGTTACTATGAGATCTAAAGTAGTTTACAGATATCAGACGTTCTGCTACATTGCTTTGGAGAAAGGTGTCAGCTGTCAGGAGACCCAAAAGTCAGTTCCAGTAAAAAGCTACATTTTTTAGAGCCATTTATTTCTGGTTAGATGAGCTGTTAGGCATATGACACTGCATGGCCTGTGCTTTACGCAGTGGGGCTTGCCGCCTTCTGAAGAGCAGCTTTACCTCAGGAAAGTTGATTGCATAGAGAGAGAGATCTGTGATGTCCATACATCTGAGGTCCTGTGAAGAGATTCTGTTGGTTTTCAGCAAGTTCTATTTCTCAGCGTTCTGAGCTGTTCTTATCACACCACATCGTGCTGCTCATCCCAATTAAATAGCACATGCTGGTTGGCTACTGGCTTTATCAAAAGATGCTCCCAACACAGGTACACAAAGTGGAAAAGGAGAGAGTTTGATTCTCTTTGGAAGTTTTTTGTACTTTGCTTCTTTTTTTTTTTTTTTAACTTCCTCACAGCAACTTGCTGAGATAAATGATAAACATTTACTAAACCACACTGTATGTTTTCAAAGTATATAAAACACATTTCCTTTGCCTTGGAAAACTTTGAGCTTACTTTTCAGCACACGATACGAGTATTTAAAACAATTGTAGCTAAAGCTGAGTGAACTTCAGCACTTTGCCACATAAATTTTCATCAGAAGATGGTGGAAGCATGGAGTCTTTTTTTTTAGGCTAGTACTTAGAATGATTGCAACATTTTCTACAGTAGTTTTAATTTTTACCACCACACCTCAGTTCTTCCCACGGAAAAGTAATCTCTTTTTTTTTTTTTTAGTAGGTGGATGAGAATTAAGCAACATAGCAGGTTTGTGTCTGCACTCTAGAGAATCTGGATATCGATGCTGGTATCTTTTTCACTAATATGGATAGGTGAGATAGGGAAATGAATATCAGCTGTCATGAACACTGTTAGCTGTTGCTGTGGTTTTTGACTAGCAAAAATAAGTGCAAATACAAAATGTATGTAATATGTGGTTATTGATAGTGCATTACAGCTAGGATACTCTCTTATATTCCCATGAGATTTAGCAGAGAGATGCAGTGTCAAGTGTAGCTTAAGCATGCCTCAGACTTTGTAGGGCTGGTTAGAAATTATGAAGATGCCACCCTCAGTGAGCATGCGTGATCCTGGGCCTGCACCAGAACTGAGAACCTGTCTCGACTCCGTAGTCTCTGTATAGAGGGTGTAGCAAGGAGCTCCTTTACCTGGGGCATCCAGGGGTTCTGGGCTGGAGCAGGCCACCATACAGACTGATCTTTAAAGGAGACTGAAGCTGAAGCTGTGAGATGTGGGAAATGAGGACCATGGCTCTTGAAAAAAGATGTCTGGTTCTAAGAACTGAAGGGGGTTCCCAGAACTGATGGACATGCTGAGGTGCTAGTGAAATGGAAAATACTGCATCAGGAGGGTACATGTGTCAGCTTGTATTGCCAAAAGGGAAATATTAGACAAGGAACTGACAGGTGACCAGCAAGGACGGGCAAGTACGGCATGAGGAACGTGAGAAGGTTAGACTATAACAGGTTAGGTGGCAGAGACAGGCTTTGAGGAGAAAAGACGACAGAATAGCTAAGATACAGAAGTAGATAGAAAGAAAAGAAGATGGAATAACTAAGATACAAAAGAAGTAGATAGAAAGGTTTGTAGCACCCTCTTGTGCCTTGGATGGAATCCAGGTCTCTGCATCTGAATCACAGAATGTTAAGGGTTAGAAGGGATCTCTGGAGGTCATGGAGTCCAACCCCCTTGCCCGAGCAGGACCACAGAATCTGACCTGTCTGTCAGAGAATACTTAAACCTTCTGGCAGTGCTCCTCCCAGTTTATACTGGTTGTTAGAACTTATGGTTAGCTCAAGATGTCCCTGTGGCAGATCACGTGGTAACAGTGGGATGGTTTTGTAGTGGAATTCATCAGCTGGGATTTTGTTTTAAAGTGGAAATTGTAGACAGGAGGAGAGACATGCACAGAGGCACGTATGTGGATGTACACCACCACTTTCAGATATTCTGAAGGTTGTGAGGACAAACACTCATAAGGTAGAACCTATCAGAATTAGTTTTGCTTATGCAACCTTAATGTGTCCTCCTTAAACAACTTCTGACTTAAATGGATCATGCAAATGCAAGGCCAAAATATAAATTTCCCAAACTCATTCTTTTAATTCTACCATCTATACATATTTTATTGTCACTACTATAAGGAAAAAAGAATGACACAGGTTGAAGGTTCGTTTGTATCTTCTAGTATTAATTGAACTTTTGGAGCACAATAGTGTGAGTTAAACAAGCACTGTTTATTAATTCTTCTTACTGTGTTATAGAGTGGTATGTGCAATTTGCAGCCTTGAAATACTAGATCTTGGGAGCTGAACTTGCTATGTTTGCTGGGAATTTTTTCCCTGCCTTTCGGGCATAATGAGTTGCAAAACCTCATACTTTGAATTTCTTTCTGTATTTTGTAATAGAATCATAGAATGGTTTGGATTGGAAGGGATCTTGAAAGATGATCTAGTTCCAACTGTCCCATCGTGGGCAGGGACACCTTCCACTAGACCAGATTGCTCAATCCCCTGTCTAACCTGGCCTTGAACATTTCCAGGAAGATAGCTTTCACAGCTTCTCTGGGCAACATTTCCAGTGTCTCACCTTCCTCACAGTAAATAATTTCTTCCTAATATCTAATCTAAATCTACTCCTTTTCAGTTTGAAACCATTACCCCTTGTCCTGTCACTGCACTTCCTCTCCGCTGAGCCTTCCCTCCTCCAGGCTGAACAGCCCCAACTCTTTCCGTCTGTCCTCGTACAGGGGAGGTGCTCCAGCCCCCAGTCATCTTGGTGGCCCTCTTCTGGACCCACTCCAGCAGGTCCGTGTCTTCCTTATGCTTGGGCCCCGGAGCTGAATGCCGCACTCCAAGGTGAGGTCTCACCAGAGCAGAGTAGAGGGGGAGAATCACCACTCTTGACCAGCTGGCCAGGAAACGATTGACTTTCGGGACTGCAAGCACGCGTTGCTGGCTGGTATTCAGTTTTTCATCCAGTAACACCCCCAAGTCCTCCTCCACAGGGCTGCTCTCAGTCCACTCATTGCCCAGCCCATATTTGTCCTTTGGTCTTCGCTTCCATGACAATAGTGTTAGTGTTTTGGCCTAAGCGATAGCGAAGCTTTGCTAGCGTACAGGGAGAAGAACCCATTAATCTAAGCACTTTTAGGGCAAAAAGGAAGTGCAGAGGTTGAGGGTGGGAGGTCCTGTGAAAGAGCTTAATATACAGCTCATGAGTCAGTAATTTCCTTTCCTTGTGCAGTCATCTTGTCCAGATGTAGTATTTTCTTTTTCCTTATCAAGTCAGCCTCTTTTTTTACCCTGTTTCTTTAGGGAATAAACTGCAAGAATAACATACTGTGGCACAGGTGTTTTCCAGGCCATGGAACTTAAAGATAGAGCAAGGAAATGGGCAGGAATCCACTGCTGGAGCAGCAGATCTCACAGAAAGTAGGATAAATGTTGATTGGATCCCTCTCTAACAACTCAGCTCACTGACCACCTTGAGCTGGTGTTGCCTGTGAAGAATAGTTCAGCTTCAGAAGATATTCTGGCATAACAGCCAACATGCAGAGTCTTTAAACAACACACTTCATTGTTGGTGATCATGAGGAAATCCTTTTAGACTCAAGACTGAAGTAACAGTTCAGAGAGGTATGGCTCCCTTTTCATCTTGGTGGCGTGTTACCGCAGAGTTGTTTCAGCAGTTAAATTTCTTCAAGTTTACTTCTGAGGGGTAAAAAAATACCACTTCTTATTGTTGTTTTCTGCATCCAGAATTCCATGGTATTGTTCCAGGAGGGTTGCTCATCTTATTTATATCTGCAGGGATTTAAATTTGGGGCCTCTTTGTGGAGTTGCTGTGTTTTCTGTAGACTGGAGTATCTTCTGTTACGTTAGTCCTTTTTCCGTTGCACTTGCTGATGTATCTGAGCAGTCCTGTGATCTGGTACTTTGTTCATAAGCAGTCCTGAACAAAAATCAGGTCAGTGGATCATTAGGCACTGTAATTAAAGCAGACACATTTTTCCGTATTACCTAGTTGAAATCCATGTTCTTACATCAAAGAGACCAAAGAGGTGAACAATAAGCTGATCATCCCGTTAAAAAGCAACAAAAACATGCTTCACCTGCTTCTACTCTTTTTCAAGACCACATTATTGTAAGACTGCTGCTGACAACCTGCGTGCAGATTTTGAGGTGTCTGCCCATTTTGTAACTTCATGGAAATTTTTTTGCTGTCAAAAGGTGTGATTGGTATTTAAATGATATTGTTATTTATTTAGCTGTAGGAAATGTCTTCTACAGAAGGGGAGAGGCAGTCCTTGCATCCAGAAGCTTCCTACTTGGAATAGTCAGCATACAGATGCAGCAAACATCAATCTTATTGCCTGCTGACCCATGAGTTCGTGGGGTCTTTTCGTTTCTGCACAGGGCTGGTTGTGAGCCGCCTGCCCTTTATGGGGGAGAAGGAGGGCTGGTGGTGGGAGTGGGTGCATGAGATCTTCTGGAGCAGAAAGTTGGGGCAGGAGGCAGCCACAGACTTTGCTGATGGATTTAAAAAAACCAAACAGGAAGTGAGTCACGTTCTTCTACCTCTGTCAGCTACACCCAGAGGAAAAAGTCGCTGGATGCATGTTTTCCATATTAAAGAACAAACTTATTGTGTCAGGTGTTAAGGCTTGGAAGAGAAACCTAGGCAGAAGAGGGAAAATCAATGCGGAGAAGTCCTTTTCTAAATGTTTTTGAAAGGAACTTGAAGAAGATGTTGATTTGTAATTGATCTATTCATTTTGTGCCCAACATTGAATTCAGCTGTTCTGAAGCTCTAAGTAGTTTGTGCTAGAGGTTATTTTTTGGGATCAGATGGAGAATGGCATTTGCTTGAGGCCTTTTTGTAAAATACTTTTGCCTTTTATCTCACCTGCATAACGTGTATTGGTGGAAGGTGCTTGCTATGTCTACTATTTCCCCTTCCCTGACTACTTCACTAGCAAGTGAGTGTTTGTTTGTCAAAACTGTTTCAGGGAAAGGTAAAAACAGGCCAATTGAGCAGAACACAGATTGCTCTTTGGAGATAGTGAAACTGATTCTCAGTGATGAAGGGCAAACAGTAGCTTATAGGGCAGGTCTTTGTCCTGTCTTCGTGTACCTTGTGGGTACATCATGTAGGATTGTTGTGGTTTTTTTACAGGACCTGCTAAAATGGTGATTTTCCAAGTAGGTGCCATTGGATTGTGTGGCAGGTTGACTGGAAGCCTGTGTGCGGTGGGAGGGGTAGGAGTACTGGCACGTTCCTGCCTGCTACTTTGGAGAAGGACATGCAGTCAGGCAAGCAGGACTGTATTCACTTGCAGCCCATGTTGACCAGGAGGGACTTGGCAAATACCCATCTTATTTAACTTTTTACCATTAGATGAATGTGACAAAACTAATGAAAAGTGCTGTTTGACCAGTGTTTTGGTTTACGACCAAATGAATGTCTCTGGCTCATCCAGATTGAGCATTCTTTGTCATAATCCCTCTCTAAAGTGCCAAAAGACCTTTTTTTTGTATGTCATAAAACACAATGTCATTGGTCCTTGGTTATTGCCAGCATCAAATTACTTGAAACCATTGCATAAGCTTGTGCTATTTCAGAATTAGCAGTGATCTCATCGTTAGCCCTATTAGAGACATCTTTTAATTTAATATTTTAAAAACTATTGAGTCATCTGGAATTATTCTTCTAATAAATGGAGAAATTGTTTGACCCAAGTGAAGCCCACATAGCTAACATCAGGGAGATAATACGAGATCTCTTTAACAGTATTTAGATATCTGTCCATGTTTTCCAGTTGTCAATACAAGAAAAACAAAGAAAATCAGAGTACCTCTGTAGATGGCTAGCACGATATTTAATCTATTTAGGTGACACCTGTAATTGCAAGAGATGAATTACTGACTGTGCAAGGCTTCTTAATTGGGGTCACATGCTTTATCTTGAGTTTTTTGGATGATGGAGGGGATGGTAGCTAGCACACTGGGGATTTGCCTCCAGCTTCTGTCAGTAGTTCTGGCCAGATCAGGGTAGAAGATCCGCTTTGTTGCAGCGAAAAGTAAAAGGAAACAGCTTAGCTGGTTTGGGGTGGATAAAGAGGACAAATACGGTGTTGGAATCTCCAAGTGGGTTGTAAAGTGTATTTCTTCCTTTCTGTCAACTAAGTAACCTCTTTCAGCAATCTTTAGGCATTGTTTGGCAGGTTTTTATATGCCTCTTTAATTCTGTAAAACAGCGTAATGAAGGCACCAACTGCTGCAACCTCCACATCCTGCAGGTAGGAATTGTGTCTGATAGCGAGTTCAGAAGAACAATAGAGGGCTGGTTAGCTCAGTCAGTTGAGCATGGCGCTAACAATGCCTAGGACGTTGGTTCGATTCCCATACGGTCCCCATGTGTTGCCTGATCTGGTCGAGAGGTGGCGTCCCTGGCGGCAGGGAGGCTGGATTAAAATGATCTCTAAGGTCCCTTCCAGCCTAGGCCATTCTATGATTCTATGAATACTCCAGTGACTAGCTAATCTGTACAACTGCTTCACTTGCTCCCACTGTCAAGGGAGGAGTGTCTCTGGTATGCTACAGTTGTGCTGACATGCGTTCAGAAGACCCAGGAGCCCTGTGAAAACTCTGTGTTCACCATCATTCTTCACAACGGTGGCATTGCTGGCAATTTCACAGTGGGACTTTGGTCGTGTTGTTCCTAGGCTGTGAGGGAGGTGCTCCGAGCTCTGTTTTTCAGGCCCTAGTGCAGAGGCACAGAAAGGATAATACTGCTGGTAGGAAACATCATCTCAGGTGCATCATGTGCATTATTGGTGGCTTTCATACTGATTACAGCATCTCTTTTGAGTTATAGTCCTTGCAGGGTGCTTTCTGTTTATGAAATAGTTTCTCTGTAAAAGAAATACTGATGATTTCTTGTTTTGAGTAGTGGTTTAAGAATAGATTGCTTGCTGTCATCAGAAGGGGAGACTGTTGGTGATACTGGAAAGTAACAAATTCAAATCTGGCCAAAGGAAAAATAATTTCATTCAGTGCACAAATTTAATTTGTGAAACTCATTGCTGCAGTACATGCTTGAGGTTAAAACTTTGTGGAGTCACAAGTAGTCTTAACATTTATGTGCTAGGAGAGTAGTAGCTGTTAATAGGAACAAATACTGCAAATGAAACAAACTTTTTAAGGCCTTTTGGAAGGGAGAGAGAGCTTTCTTGAGTTTAAGGTGTTCCTAAGTGTAAAGGATAATAAGGACTACTTTTCCTGATGACTATTTTGCAGATTTGTCTTCAAGACTGTCTTCTGCAAGTCTTTGAAAATGCCTGGAATTGGACAGTATAGATGGTAGAGTACTAATGTGAATGAGTCTTAGGCCAAATTCTGGATGATGCTTTTTATGTACCATATAATTTTGAAGTGTTTGAAGTAATTATGATTCTTATCAGAACTATGACTATCCCACTAAAAGGAAGGTCTTAGATTGTTACACTGGTGATAAAATATTAGGTAGAAACATGTTCTGCAGTGCAAGCAGACTACTTAAAATAAATGCAGGATTTTGATAGAATTGAGGAATAATGTCGAATTTAGTTGGGTTGGAGTTTTTTTTAGCTGTCTTCAAGAACTATAGCAGAGAGTAGATCTAGCTGTTATTTGGATGGATGAGACAAGACAGTGGCACATCCTTATCCTGCTCTCAAATCATGTTTGGTTTAAACAAAGTCCAGCGTTATCTCGTTTTGGACTGAACTGTACCTGCTGTTGTGTTTGTCTAAACCTTTGTCCTTGCTGAGAAGCTGGAGAGAGGTTAGAGGCTTCTGCCAGTGCTCAACCCTTGTTCCGCGGGAGTGGGACTCCCAGCTGGGCAGCTGTGTTTCTGTGCTGCTGATATGGGTGGATTGAGAGGCGCTCTGGCAGCCTGTTGATGTTACTTTGTGATTTATGCATTAAAATGCTGTAATTACCCTGACCTACTCCGCTGCACCTGAAGTGCTGGGCTGTGCTGGTACAGGGCAACCTTCACTGGGTCTGTTGTTTGTAGCATTGATGGTCCCGATGCTCCCTTGAGACATGAGAGCCAGGGCTGGGCCGGGCTGCCGGCACCCCTTCTGGCCAGATTGGGTCCCCAGGTGGAAACTAATTTGGTAGCTTATGGCCACAAACACATAAATAGTTTCAAAAGAGATGTTGCCTCTCTTAAGTGATTAGATTTCTCTTTGCTTTTTGTACAGAAAAGCAATATTTGTTCTGTTAGTCCTGTTTTTTAAAAAAATTATTTGCTTCATGTGTTTGAAATCTACAATTCATGAACAGAAAGACCCATCAGCAAACATGTGTAGTTGACAAAAGAGTGATGCTATTAGGGAGTTATTGTTCACTATCTATTCAACCATCAAATGCCAGTAAATTAATCAATGCTGTCAGTGTATTGCTGTTGTAACGTTATAACATGTTACCTTTTGATTATGTGAAAATAAAGACTTGCCAGCAATAAAAGATCTGTAAAGAAACTGTTTAAAAGAATCCAAGCATTGTAACTTTGGGCATCCTTTTGCAGTTACGCATTTGGCTTCTGCATTTTCTCCCATGCGCTGCAGTTTCTTCCACCTGAGCTCCATGCCCTTTTTTATTGTGGTGTTAGATACTGGCCTCTGGGGGAGGCAGGACTGACCTGGTGCGGTATCCCAGTGTATAAACAGCTGGAGAAAATGAGGGTGTACTCCCCGTTAGGGCTGAACTCTGTATGCTGGAATTGCATTAGTGGACTAGGACTGGCGTGGTGAGGGATGCTCTGCCAGGAGCTGAGGTGCGTTGGGAGCCATTTGTGATCTCAGAATTGGAGTAGTAGGGGAGGGAATAGGGAAGGATAAAAGGAGATGAGTGTAATTTGGTCAGTGCCTTCTCTTTTTTTTTCGGTTGTTTTCCTCATTAGCAAATTCACGCAGGGTGTCTTAATTAGTTTAGATTTTTTGCTACCTCCTTGACTTTGTATTATCTCAAATTTCCAGTGATAAGACATGAGATGTTAGATAAAAAGTTTTTGCATACAGACTGATGGAAGAGGACAGTGCAAACAGAGAGAAGCATTTTCATAAAAGTGTCCAAGTAGAATGTGTTTAGGTGCAAAGGCACCTTTGTGCAACAGCTTTTACTTGAGAATGATGGTTAACTTTATAATATACTGGAGAAAAATTAATGCTACTGCAGTTGCTTTTTCTGTATGGAAAAGTAACATTCCTAGATCTGTCCTCCTTTGGTATATGGTGGTATGCAGTGCTTTATTGCCATCTATCTCTTCTCGTCCCGCTATTTTCCTTCATATCCTGTCCTTTGTCCTCAGTGCTGAAACTAAAATTCATTTAATACTACTAAAACTAGGGATACTGGTTTTGCTATATTGGAGAATTAAATTTGTGGTTGGAATTGTTTTCATCCAAGCTGAGGTTTTGTCTGCTTTCCTGCATTTTCTTGTGTGCTACAGCTGAAAGGATATTGGCCATGTATTAGTACATATGTGGCTGGAAAGGATATGTGGAAGTGAGAGGCAGAAGCTGGTATTTTCTTTCCCTCTGTTTTTTAAGACAGAAACTAAATATAGTGAGTGTTAAACAGATGGCTGTGTTGTCGCATAATAAATATTTGAAGAAAATTGAATTATGTCCTGCCTGTTTGCTGACGACAGTTCCAGCCCCCATAATAACAGCAGTAATAATAATAGGAGGATTTACAGTGTATTTATTTTTTAATTCTCAAAGTGAGGTACCTAGGAAGGAGATTTTTTTTAATGTAGGAAAGATCAAGTGGTGTGCTTGAGGTCATCCAGCACGTCAGCGAATCTCTTGAAAGAGCATGCAGGTCCCCTTGACTTCCAGCCAGTACATTTCCATTTTAAACCATGCTGACTTGCAAATACTTACTTGAGCATTTCCCTCAGAACTTCATTGTTTGATTTTATTTTTTTCCTATTCCAGCCTAATTGTTCATAAACGTTAACTTGCCAAGAGGAGATAATAAAACCAGACTTACATTCCTGCCTAATGTACTTGAGCAACAGGCTTGCTGTGAAAACCTACACTGAAGGCCCTCCTGAGAGTTTTGTTGTGAAGAGAAGGTAGTGGATGCCAGAGAGATGATGAAGATTTAGCTGCAGTGAGAGGTTTTATTTATGCAGCTGAGCTTCATCTTGTGGTATTAATAACATACAGGCATTTCTTTTGGACAGAGGGGAATGGATTCTGTGTTTAGCTGACGTCAGCATGTTACACTGGAAAATCCCATTGCCATTTAGCTGATTGCATGCATTACCTTTAATTTTGTTTTCTTCTGGAAATCATACTGATGTTGCTGATTGAAAGCTGTGTGTGAGAGATACAGCATGAGAGCAAGAGCTGTAATATCCCACTCAAAGATGAGGAGGGTGGACAGCAGATGGGAGCCTTCCAATGTTAATCCGGCCCATGGTCCACCTCCTTTTCTCGAACTCTGCGGTCGTACTGGAAAGCAAGTTGAGGAGTTTATGAATTGTCCCAATTACCTGTTTCCTGACAACTTTACTGGTATTTTTCTGTCCTCTTGACTGGAAGCAGTCATATCACGTGATAGAAGTGGAATTGGTGCTTATCACATGGTAATTTGTGTGATGGGAGCAGTTTGCTGCTGTGTTCCAGCAGAGCACATAATCCGGAGTGTGAGTGGAATAATTTTTTTTTTTTTCTCCAGTTGGTGGCGAGGGAAGAAGGCCTGATGCTTCGGTAAAAAATTGTCATCTACCCCAGCTTAAAAATATATTAATAGCATCCTGATCTCTTACATGCATGGTTGGTCCTGTTGCCTGGATACAAACATGAAGTGATCAGAAAGCTAATATCGTTAATATAAAATGAACAAAATGGGTCATAAAAGTACCCAGTCAGGTGTTTTTCCTGTGTGCCCACTGTGCACCTTGACACTTGGCTCTTTTGCTTGCTTGTTACAGATTGTGCTTGGTTGTAACGCTGCTTTAGGCTTTTTCATTGAACTGCAAGCATAACCTCTTCGATATTTTTCTACCAGCTCTCTCTCTGTGGTTTCTTCCCTTGTCTTTGAAATAAACCCATATCAGCTTTTCTCACATTATTTGTACGTTACCTTTTGTGTGTCTTTGATCAAATGCTGTCTTGTCTTCTTAACTTCTTTCAGTATGCAATGGTATTTTTACTTTCAGCGTGCTGCATTACTCTTCTTGGTAAATATATGCACTGTGTCACATAAAGGAGTGTTAAACATTGCTACAAAAGCCCCTTGTTTTTTAACATCTCCCTAGGGTCTTGTAATGGATTTGTTAGGGCTCTGGGGGAGATGTCCCTTTCTAACCTAGTTTCTGGTTCAGCTGTTGTCTTTTCCAGCGTTTCCTGCAGCACTTCAGATTTTCTTTGTGAAAACATATATTCACTTCTGATGCCACTCTTACCTCTTTTTGCACGCTTTTTTCAAGTGTAGGTGAAAATATCTGTGACAGGTTTGTTAGTGTTTTTTCAATTAATCCTCTGTTTCTTGGAGTCTGTTCACATGTACAAGTGCTGTACTTTGAGGCATGATTTTCCTCTTTCCAGCTGTTCTAGCAGCACTCCATGTTACTTTTGTTCTAAGGGTGAAGTAACCAAAGCAATTTTTTTAGTTCTTGTGACTTAACGGCCGAAATAAATTACTCACTTAAGCCCTGCCTGCATAGGCCTTTGGTGTGAACTGGCAGAGGCGGGATGAAAACAGTGGTACTGCCTTCCCAGACTCAGGAGAGTAAAGAATGGAAGTATTTCCTGCTTTCTCTTGGAGAATCATTACATGCTGTTTAGCCACCAATATTGCTGTGAGTCAGTGTTGGGTGCAGGCATCTTACATCTGTCTTATCTGATGATGAGGGAAAGGAATGCAGGAGGATTGTTTTGTGGTTAATGTGCTGTAACTGGGATTAGAAAATTTGACCTAGGTCCCTTGCTCTGCTTTTCATGTGAACTTTGGTAGTTTACTTAATTGCTGCCTCAGTTCAGGTTTTGCCAAGTTAGGATAAAACATCTGTTCTAATACTGGTGTGCAGTATCATGTTTCTTTAAAAAATACATGGGACAGGGACTGTCTTTTGCTAGGCGTCCGGAAATCCGATCATACATACTGATACAGTTGAGTGCTTCTGTATGTGTTTGGGTAGGTACATATCTATAGCAATCCTAACCTTAGCTGAAACCTTTCAGTGTGTGCTCTACTGTGGATAGCAGTGAGAATGTAGTTGAAACAAATGATATGATGCTTTCTCAACAACTTGGTCACAAAATACAGCTTCCTGGTTTTAACTGTAGGTGACATTTTTAGGTCTTGCCATAAATACTGTATGATAGCTTTCAAAACTCAGACGTCCATGCACAAATACATAAAAGAAAAATTTCTGTCCATCACTTCATGACTTTGTTTCTTTGATATCATGATTCATTTTATTATAAAACCCAGTTTCCTTTTTGGCTTACTTTGCATCATAAAATGCACTTACGAGAAATAAAAAAAGGAGAAGATGAGAAAGCCATATCCAGTCAGAGAAATGATAACTGCAATATGGTGTTCTGTTTCCAGGAGTACCCGATGACCAGTTGTTTTGGAGGAAGGGATAAAATCCCCATAATGGACAATTAAGTAATTATGAGTGAGAGTTTCAGAAACACTTAAGAGCTCACACATCTCACTGAAAGGCAAGGAGGTAAAACAACCCCCCAAACTATATAAATGCCTATCTTATTTGTGTCTGTAGAAACTAAAGATGTTTCTGTTTTCATATTTACTACTAGCTTCTACTAAAATGTTCATCTAGTAATGAATTACATGGGCATGCACAGCTTCCTTTCCCTTATTTCCTCCCTTCCGCTTCAAATAACTTGACTTTTAAATTTTACTGTGTGTTTTGCAGTTGCTTAAGGTGAACGTCTTGTTTAGGCAAGGTTTGTCAGCACAATTACTGCACAGCGAAAGCCAGCTAAGCAGGAGGCTTGTAGAAAAGAAGTAGGTGATGTAGTGGATCATCACTTGTACGTGAGCCCACGATGCAAGTAATACGTATGAAGGAGCCCAGCGACTGAGGCACATAGTTTCTCTCTGTACTGCATACTGGAACTGTGGACTGCTGCCACACCGCATGTGAGGAAAGACGAGGACCAGCTGGAAGTAGCTCAGGACCTCCAAGGAAAGAATGAGACAATCAGGGTTGTTCAGGCTCGAGAAGTTAAAATAATTTCAAAATTTTAAAGTGCGCTGCAAAGAGAAAAAGACCAATTTCTGTGTTCATGTTGGGTATGACCAGAACAAAAATTGCAGAATTAGAGTAGACTTCAGGAAAAACTTTTCAACAGTGCGAGTAGTTGAGCAGCTGGATTGCTTAGGGATCTTCTGGATGCTCTATTCTGGAAGGTGTTAGCAGAGATAATATGGCAAGTATGTCAGGAATGCTTTATATGTCACAGATCCCACCTGAAAGAATAACTTTCCAAGCCTGTTGTCTGTGATTTCAAGGGTACCAAAATTGTTTCTGTGTATTTCCCTTCAGTTTTAAACATATTCTTTCCCCAGTAATTTTTATTGCATTTTTTTGGAGGATTTTCTTTTCTGCTAAATACAGTTTCAGACAAGGTGACCTTAAACATATTAAAGGTGAAGATATGTGTTAAGAAAGTTTGTGTGAAAGTTTGTGTTAAAGAATGTTTGTA
>NW_009721317.1:0-205 GCF_000703405.1 Apaloderma vittatum
TTCAAACGCGTTGTGTGAACCTTTTGTCCTCTCAAACTGAAACTGCGATACAGACTAGCCTGATTAATCTCACCGATTTGCAAGAACGATTGATGAGTAGCCATGAGGGAATTGCGCTGAGAGCTGGGCATCTGGAGGAGGATGACATTTCCTTTGATGTTGGTCCTGGCGAAAATCCCAACCTCCAGCCTCCGCTCACGCTGAT
>NW_009721318.1:0-453 GCF_000703405.1 Apaloderma vittatum
TTGAAAGACTCTTTTACTGTGAGCTAATCATACTTGAGACTGGTAGCAGCAAGCTAGGGCCCGCTTACGTGAAGATGTACCCTCTGTTTTACTTGTTTGCTGTGGACTGAAGAGATTTATCCATTGACTTTAATGGAAACTTGTCTATTTGTAATGGTTCAGGATCGGCTCTATTGTTCTCTGAAATAATATGGAAAAATTGAATCTTTCGTGTTTTATTTAATGTATTCTGTTTTAAAAATCACATTATACTAGAGTCTGGTTCAAAACCTTTTTAGGTTATTATATTTTGGACTGCTCACTAATGGAAGGCTTAAATTACCATTGGATTTTCTAGCTGAAGTACATTAAGTTTTCTCACCAATTTTAACTTGAAGGAAGAAAGACAGGGAAAATGCACTAATAGCGGAATTTACCAGAAGTAATTTCTGTTTATTAATGTGTCTTGTCAAG